>NW_010536669.1:4342-8935 GCF_000687285.1 Phaethon lepturus | reverse complement strand
CCTGCTGATTCATTATGTGTCAGGAAGCCAAGCGTGACATGTTAAAAGCCATCTTGATAGTATTTGGTATTCAGTGCTATCAAATTGCCAGCTCACAAGAGTTTTTCTTTAAAAGGGGAAGGGAGAAAATCTGTATGTTGGATGTGCCAAGATAGTGGATAATTTGCATTAAGCATCCAGACATTCTTTTTCTGCTATCTGTCGCCCTTCACTGGCTATTTATTTTATGACCTTCATAACATATGGGGAGTATAAGTACTAAAAAAAGTAGCATCACATGGACAGAAGTTGGAGCCAGAGCCCTTTAGGATCAGCTGGAGCAAGGCAGGAGAAGGACCTTTCCTCAGCAGCAATAGATCCATGATGGGACTTTCTTATACTAAGGACCTGAAAATAATAGGCATGGTGCTATATGTGTCCAGCTATAAAGCTGTTTGGTATTTCTTGGCTTCCACCTGACAGCTTGATTCAGCCTTAAGAACCATCATCACGAATACACAAACCATGAGACGGGGATTCACTTACCAGACTTGCCTCCTGTAATACGCTGCTCACCAGGGGGTTTAGCAGCAGGAGGGAGAGAACTCTGACATACTGCTGTGAAGAGGACTTTCTATACCTAGAAACACGTATGTGAGCTTGCTCCTTTTAGCAAGGCATTTCTGAATTAACCAGAAATAACTTAATGCGAAGTTTCTCAATAATAATTACACTTCAGTAACTTTGTATAGTATAACCAAAAGTATTCAGAATGCATTACTGCATTTTAATCTTGCTGTCAGTGTATTTTTTGCAGAACTGCTATTTGAACATCGCTTAGGCATAACGTTCCATGTGACAGAATAATGTACCTAGAATAATAAAATGAATGTGAGTGGAGGTACTGAAGGGGCAAGCATCTATAAACTTAAACTTAGACATAATAACAGATACTGAGTGTTAAGAGGAAATTCAAAATTGTGAAGGTACTAGAAAGGAAAATCTGTTGGGTGTGATAACAATAAACATGGTTGTCAAGCAAGCATAGAGGGCCTTGTTACTAAACTAACTGCAGCACTTTAAATAGCGATGTGAGGAAGAATACTTGTAAACCTTATTTACAATATTCCTGCAAGTTATCTTGCCCAGCCAATAAAAATACAAGTTCTGTAATATAACACTAGACCAAGATGAGATGCTGTTAGGCAAAGTAATGTCAGTGGGTGATGAGGCAACACAGCAACAGATGATAAAAAAAGCAACAAAACTGCTTCACGGAGCATGATCCACTGGCTGCTTAGGACATACTCAATAAGCAGCAGCAAAGAGGAGAACAGGAGAGTCACACGATATCCTGTCTTTTTGACAACAGTCATTAGCTGTCATAAACGTGTCCTTATTTGCTTCTGAGCTTCTTACACAAAGCAGCTTATAGCTTGTTGCTCAAGAGTCTGCAGGTACTTCTGGCTGTGTAGTGATTATCAGCCTGACACGCTGTTGCCAGCATTTCATGGCCTCACATTGAGGACCTTCACCACGCAGGGATCTGTGTATTTAGAGCTTATTCCTACAAAGCTGGAGTCCGTGGGACTTTTAACTTTGATTTAGGTATATTCTGGTTACGGATTTTAGAATATGATGTGCAAGGAACCTGCTTTGCTAGAGTATGGCAAACAAAGCAGCTCTTCAGGCCTGAGCTGCCGGGCATGGGGACATTTTGGAAATGATGTTGCCATCAACCAGCACTTTCCAAAATCTGCAAGGGAGCTCTAGTGCACGGAAAGGATAAATGAATAATATGCACACATAAATTGCTTAGAGAGATGTTAAAGGAGACAGAAGATTTGAGTCAGTTATTATGGAGAAAATATCTTACAAATGCTATTTCCATTATAAGGCAGGTTAAGTATATCGCTGTTATGTGAAATTCTGCCTTTAAAAAGTTCTGAGAGGGAGCCTTTATTCAAATAATGTATGTGCATGAGGTTTAGCATTCTTATTTCAATAACTCACAGGCCAAGAGAGTCCCCAAGAAAAGGAACGTGTTCTGCAACATCATCCTCCTGTCCACTTTCCCAAATTACTAAAAAGTTATCCAAATCTGAGGAGGAACTCACACAGTGTCTGTTAGTGACTCCAAAAAATGAGTCAGTCTTCACTGCTGCCAACCAGGATCTGAGAATGAAGACCTGGCAAGAGATTTGTATTTGCTATTAGACTGGCGTATTTTTGGCTGCTGACTTTATTATAAAACTAACTAATTTTGTTTTCATATTAGACAGAAAAAGATTCCAAAATGCTCCTTGGAATTGTATTCTTTTACTTCAACGAAACAGAAGTATTTTGTTGCTTTCAGGTTTTTAATGAAGGTTATGTGCCTATTCATTTACCCCTTACGATTTTTCGGCTTAGAGCGCCACCATTAATGGCAAACTGAAATAGAGAAAGGTATTCTACTGAGGTTTTTTCCCTTTGTATGTAGCTAATCCATGAATTGCATTTGGAAGCCTATGGATACCAGAGAGTAAAGAATAGTGAAACGATAACCATTACTGTTCCTTTTTATAGGTCCCTTCCAGTTTTGACAAAAAGCAGCAGGAACGGGTTTTTGGTCGTCTTTTAGAGTGGCTTTTGATGGTTTCTGGTGTGTTTTTGAAGTCTCTGATGGGAAGTTTTACTCTTCTCTTTGCAGTTCATGGCATTAAGTGGACATGCAGCAATGGAAACAGCAGTTCAGGGTTCTCAGTGGAACAGCTTGTGCAACAGATACTCGATAGTCACCAGACCAAACCGCAGCCTCGGACACACAACTGTCTCTGCACTGGTACCTTGGGTGAGCACCTTGGGAGGGCACAAAATGGTCGCAGCTTAATGTAGGCTTGGAGCAGCATTTGTAGTACTGAAGTGCTAAAAATGCTGTATTGTGAAACATTAAGACATGCTGAATTCTGAGGTGACAGAAGAAGTCATGAAGAGTATAAAAAGATGCAGCTGGAACTTCTGGAAAAAATGTCAACACTTTGCAATGTGCAGGTTCTAATAAATGCTGTCTGTGCATGACCTGCTCAGAGAGGCATATTCTTCTACATGCTCAAATTTTGTTACCAAAGCCTCAAAATTTGATGTTCTTCCGACTTCACCCTCTGAACTCCTTGCCCTGCAGCCCACTTTGCTGAAGAAAATGGGCTTAGGGGGTTAATTACAAGGTGTCACTGGGATAAGACAGGTTTTATTTAGGTATCATGAAAATACAGGAGTTTTCTTTCCTGTTAAAGATGACTTTGTTTTGAGTGAGACTACAGCAGCAAGAATCAGCATCCTTAGTATTAGCATTTTATAGAGAGAGTCGGAAGCTGCGTGATTCACTCTTCCAACTCATCTACTTCATAGCCACCCCTTCCTAGCACTTTGGTCAAGTAAAATATGTGACACATTAATTAGCCTTTAGCAAAATTTATAAAGGAAAGCTGTCAGTGCTTCAAAGGGTTTATTTTTTTTTCTTTTTTGGGGAAGGTGCATTATGCAATCAAGATTTAAGTAAGAATGATGACCTCTGAAATACCTGAGTTTGGATTAAAATTCAACCCTTAGGGCTCAGCATTTGATCCAGGCTTGCAGATCTGAACATGAGTCCTTTTATTCTTCCCTTTGATGTTTTCTCATGTGCTAAGTCTGCCGCATGCTTTTTAACATAACAGTATCGCTTTGTTTTGTAACGGCTTGCACATTGACACATACATTCCTGGTTCCTTACTGTCATCCGGCAGCCTGAAAGGCTCTCCCTTGTTCCTGTTCATCTCTGTGCCTAGGAGAATAGAGAGATTTAATATTGCATTTAGTCTCAAAAGCACTGTCCTGAACTACTTTAAGTGACCTGATTCAAATCTTGAGCACATAATAGAGAAGTTCCCCTTCAAGGGCAAGGAACAAAAGATTCAGCAAATTGCAGCAGCTACATGGACCCTTTCTTTATGTTACCCAGAAGATGGCATTTATAATTGTAGCCATTAGCTGTAAGGAGGAAGTTTCTTTCCCCCTTTAGTCATTACACAGTACCATAATTAATGTTCTTACCTCGTTCTAGGGAAAATGAATCAATTAAGGAAAGCAACATCAAAAATTCATGGGCTGTTCTTCTTTAAACAACAAAAGCAGTCCCTGCACCAGAGTTTGTGGCCAAGATGCCTCTGCAGACAGAATTGTTTACTTCATCCTACCTGATTTCCAAGCTCCCAGGAACTCGGGTGATGTTCATCTTCTGTCAGGCCAGTAAAGGTGCCAGCTGGCTGAAGTCCATGGAGGGTTGTCTCCTGGTGACCTTTGCCTGAGCGTTCTTCAGCCGCTCTGATACTAATTGTGCGCTCTGCGTGCAACCTCTCAAAGCAGAAAATGTTTCTCTGTCAGCATGTGAACAGCTTAGAACAAGAGAAATGCATTGTTGTCCTTATGGGAGGGAAAGCTTGCTTTGTGCTGGCTAATGTACTGCTTTAATAATTTGATTGGCAGCTGTAATAGAGACAATGACGACAAGAAGATAAGGGTCGCAATCTAGGTGGCAGGGTGATGCCAGGGACAGGAGCATGATATGGCATCTGTCGCCTCCAGATTACCGGT
>NW_010536669.1:0-4311 GCF_000687285.1 Phaethon lepturus | reverse complement strand
GTGGTCAAACCACCCGACATCAGCTGGCGTGACGAGCCGCGCATCTGTGTCGCAGGAGGCTGAGGTCTTGTCCGTGATGCAGATGAAGCAGGGCCTACAAGGCAGAAACCCTCTGCTGCAGCTGACAGCAACAGCCCTTGCTCTGCAGACTTCGCGCTGAGATCAGACATGTTTAAATAACCCTGAAACTTGTCACAGATGCCGATTCTTCTCCTTCTAAGTTGTTGTCCAATGGGGCAGGGAGGAAGGGGGTATGTGCTGTGTGGGGTGAGGGGAAGGGTGTACCTGTGCCTGTTTTGAGGTTGCTGTCATTGCACACCCATTAGGCGGAGAGGGAACTGTCAATCTGGTGCTGGCAAGAAATTAATTGTATTTCCGAGGTGTCTCTTGCTGTCTCGTATGTGTGCTCTCCCTCTCTCTCACACATGTGTGCATGAGCACAGCTCTCCTTTACTACATCCATAAGATATGCAACTAGCATCATCTTAATTTTGTATTTACTGAATGGCAAATGTTGTTGTTTTCTGGCACAGGGGCAGGAAGCAGTGTGCATCACAAGTGTAACAGTGCCAAACATCGCATTATATCACCAAAGGTCGAACCAAGGACAGGTGGGTACAGCGCTCATTCAGAGGTACAAAATAACGATGTCTCTGAAGGCAAGAATGAGCACAGTCATGGCAAGGCCTCCAGCCGAGAGAAGAGGAACGGCAAAGTGGCGAAACCGGTGTTGCTCCACCAAAACAGCACTGAGGTTTCTTCCACCAACCAGGTGGAGGTCCCTGACACGACCCAGAATTCTCCCGTGTCCATCAGCAGTGGATTAAATAGCGACCCGGATATGGCGGATAGCCCGGCCGTCACTGGTGTGTCCAGCATGGCTGTAGCATCGGTTATGGGAAGCTTGTCACAAAGTGCCACCGTATTTATGTCAGAAGTCACCAGTGAAGCTGTGTATACCATGTCACCCACCTCCGGCCCAAATCAACACCTTCTGTCCTCAGATGCAGCTGCACAAGGACTGGTACTTGCTGTGAGTTCAGATGGGCATAAATTTGCTTTTCCAACAACTGGCAGTTCAGAGAGCTTGTCGATGCTACCCAGCACTGTCTCCGAGGAACTTGTGCTCTCTACAACTTTAGATGGAAATAGAAAAATTCCAGAAACCACCATGAATTTTGACCCAGACTGTTTTCTTAACAATCCCAAGCAAGGGCAGACTTATGGTGGAGGAGGTATGAAAAGTGACAGCATCAGTACCAACATAAGGCAGTCACCCACAACAGAACGTAGCTTCAACTTCAATACAACCCTCACAAAAGAAATTAAAACTGAGGACACATCTTTCGAGCAACAGATGTCCAAAGAAGCATTTTCTTCCACTTCTGCATCTAACACTCTCACCCTCACTACTGGTTCAGGCTTGCTTCCATCTGGAGGTGGTCTGAGCCCAAGTACCACCCTGGAGCAGATGGACTTCAGTGCCATTGACTCCAACAAGGACTATTCTTCCAGTTTCAATCAGACCGTCCAGAGCCCTCACGTTCATCAGACCCCTTCCCCAAGCTTCTTTCTGCAGGATGCCAGCAAACCTCTTCCCCTCGAGCAAAACACTCACAACAATTTGAATGACACAAGTGGCTCGTTTGTGAACACGTTAGGAATCCCCAGTGTGAAAACAGAGTCCTCTTCCCAAACTACTTCCAACTGTAACGGCACAGTGGAAACCAGAATAGAGTCCACCTCATCTCTCCAGCTTATGCAGTTCCAAGCAAACTTCCAGGCTATGACTGCAGAAGCTGAAGTTCCCATGGAGACCTCCCAGCAGGCAGAAGGGAACGAAAATCTACTTAAATCAGGGGATCTTCAAGCCTGCAGCACAGAACACTACTTGCAGCCTGAGGCCAACGGGGGTATCAGGAATGGGAACAATCTCCCTATTCTCCAAGGAAACATGGTACAAGGACTCTATCCTGTGGCCCATCCCAGCTTAAATAACTCCTCCAACATGGAGCTTAACTTGGACCACTTTGACATCTCCTTCAGCAACCAGTTTTCTGATCTAATTAACGATTTCATATCGGTAGAAGGTGGGAGCAATGCTCTCTATGGACACCAGCTGGTGTCAAGTGACAGTGCCGGACTGTCTCAGCCTGAAGACAGTAACAGAGCGACGTACAACCAGGCTGAAATGTGCATTCCTTGCTGCAGTCCTCAGCAAAACAACATGCAGCTCAGCAGCACAGAGAACGGAGCCAGCACAATGGCATACATGCATGTGGCTGAGGTGGTCTCAGCAGCTGCAGCACAAGGCACTTTGGGGTTGCTACAGCAGAGTGGACGCTTGTTCATGGTGACAGATTATTCACCAGAATGGTCTTACCCTGAGGTAAGTCTAGGGCTTTTACTCATTAACGTTTACTGCCTTACCTTTCTTTGCTTTGTTAATAAGGGCTCCCAAGAACTGTTTTGTTAAAGCTTT
The DNA here is from genome assembly GCF_000687285.1 of Phaethon lepturus. Lineage (NCBI taxonomy): Eukaryota > Metazoa > Chordata > Aves > Phaethontiformes > Phaethontidae > Phaethon > Phaethon lepturus. The sequence continues at coordinate 1,829 of NW_010536669.1, read as the reverse complement.
GACAAGGCTTTTGAAATATTTATCTTAGAGCATCCAAAGCCATTTGCATGTCTGAGTGTACTTTTAGTTAAGCACTTCGTTACCCTGACAGGGCCCTTTCTTCACTTAGGAAGCATCCGAACAGAAATATTTTGTTTCATTGAAAAGCAGGGTATTTACCACGTGATGTCTTCATGGTGCTACCTAGACAGGTTAGAGCAACAGAGTTTGCAGACTGGAGCTGATCCTTAAATCTGACTCTGATGTTCTTAGTAGAATAATTCCTGACCTGCGTTGCCTTAATGAGTTCGGCATGTACCTCCGTCCCACAGACTATCCAAAATGGGTCGCGTGCACCACAAGTTAAAAGTGTCAGCAGCACAGACTTTTCTGCGGTGAAGGAAGGCCTGGAGGAAAGGGGCAGTTTTGAGCCAGTAATGGAGAGGCAGGTGGTTTTAAATAAAAAGAATGGTCCTTTGTGATTTTATAAGCCCAGCCTTGGAGCACTGTTGTATCTGTTACCTTAGGGAGGTGTGTAATAACTGCTCAGGAAAAGATCTCCCTGTTCCCATTGACTAGTGCTATCTGATCGTCAGTCCTGTGATGCCACCCCCAGTAAGTGTGCATCTGACACCGCTGGATGGCAAGCTTGCTCGTGGACAAGGCAGCAGAAATACGCAGTTAATAAGCAGATGAGGTGGCTTAACCTTCAGCTGTGACAGCTCCAGGACCACGGTGTTACAGGAGCAGGTGATGAGTTGGTATTCAGCAGCTCTAACAGTTTGCATACTCTGCCACTTGGGACTTGGTGTGAAAACACGGGCGTTTACTCTGCAGATGGAAAGAAACTGAGGTTGCCAGCATGTGGGAGTGGCTGATGGGCACTGAAAAGCCTCCTTCAGGAGTTTCTGCCCTCTACTTAGTTGCTCTCTCTCCAGACAAGTCCATCCTGGCCTGGTGGCGGTGCAGGCTCAGGCATGATGGGCAGCTGAAGGCAACCTGCCACTCGTATGGCCTCAGCCACTGTTTGCGTGGCCGCCAGCGGACAGGGAAATCTGGGACGGTCTAGGGCAGGAGATGCCCAGGGGCCTCACCTCTGCCAGCTGCCAAATCTGGAGTCCTTTCTGAGAGACAAGGTGGTCGCTGATTATCTACCACTCTACCTTCTCTCAATCTGGGTGGAAAACTGAGTCTGAATGTGCTAGTCTTGCTTCTCTGGAGTATAATACAAGCTGCAGTGTCAGCACTGTGGTGGTCACTACTAGTGTTATCTAACTGACTGTTTAACAAGGAACAATAATGCAGTGATGGCCTGTTAGCAACTGAACCCAGTTAGGCTTTGTTTGCAAGAAGCACAGTATTTCAGGAGCATGTGGCTATGTTGGGCTACAGGCGCTGCTTCTACAGTACCTGTTGTCTGGACAGTCAGTCTGACTCTTGCTTGCATAGAGGGTCCCAAAAAACAACAAAAAAAAACTAACAGCAAACCTCCAGCGTTTCTGGTGCAAATCTTTCTTTTTTGCTGCTACCATGGAAACCTTTTTTTTTTTTTTGTTATCCATTGCTACACTAATGAATCGTTCCACTCCTGCTGGCAGAGCTTGTTGTATTTCTGTTTCATACAGACCACAAGGCCTAATCCATCTGCACAGGCCCACCAGAACATTTTCCAAAACCAGCGCAGGTCCAGGATTGCTCTCTGGTTGCGTGGATTCGTACCTGCAGCTTCAGGTTTTGATTTGCAAGCAGCTCAGAACAATACCCCAGCTATTCGTTTGCTTTATTTGCTGAACGGTATTTGCTGCTCATGTGCACTCAGAAAGGGTCAGTCAAGCCGTCCAGAGGAGCGC
>NW_010536668.1:0-1325 GCF_000687285.1 Phaethon lepturus | reverse complement strand
TTGGCTAGTGTAAGCACTACTTGGCAACAACAACATCAGTGTGTTATCAACATTTTACCCATCCTAAATCCAAAACACAGCACTATACCAGCTACTAGGAAGAAAATTAACTCTATCCCAGCTGAAACCAGGGCATTCAGACATAAATGACAAAGGTGAAGGTCTAAATTCAGAGCTTGTATTTAAAAAAAAAAAAAAGCTCTAAGCTCTCTTTAACTGTTTTGTACCCAGACACAACTGAATGTGAAACTTAGGAAATGTTAAGAAAAACAGTATTTGGTTACCTGGAGCAGATTTCCAGTGGAGTTACTTGTTATATTTCCATGTATGCCAAAGAATCTGTAGTCATTAATGTCACTGGAGGATCTGCCTTTGCCAGAAAGTGCTTAGGCAAAAAAACCCAGACTAATTCACAAATCTAGTTCCATGGTGATGTCAGAATAAACAAAGGAATGAGTTAGGAATGATTGTAGCACAAAATTTACATTCTTATTTTTTTCTTGAAAAACAACAAAAAAACTATGTACGTTTTGCTTCTGGGAAAGTCAGAAGTTACAGGTACAAAGTAATAAATGCTGCATTAGAAATAACGCATTCACAGCCTGATTGCTTTTGTGCGGTATCTACAGTCGAAACTTAGTAGCCACTGTTGTGAGATTTATTTCCAACTGAGAAGGCCATTTAAAGCTTAGTAACTAATTTGATTTAATAAAACACGAAATAATGCACTCCTACTTTCATTTTCCCAAATGAATATTAATCTCAGAAAATAACAAAAAAAATGTAATCACTCAAGCATGCTGTTTTACAAATAAATTATATCTAAAGGAAAACACATACTAGGTTTAGGAGATTCTTATTTGGTTTGTATAAGCAGTTTCAAAGGAAATGAGAATCTTAGGAACATTTCCATAAGCTTTGATGATACTGTGGGCAGTCTTTGCCGCAGTCTCTGCATGTCATTTAATAAGTAGTCCCGATTCTCTGTGAAAATACAGACCACGCACATGCGCATGCACAAATATATAGAGTGAGATCCTGGCTTTATTAATGTCAATGGTAATTTTGCCCTTGCCTTCCACAGGGTTAAGATTTCACCCAGGAGGTTTATAGCCTCCAGTGCTTTCCACTCCTAAGTGGTGATAAGGGTTTATAATTTAATTTCTGTCAAAGTAATAGTGTCTGAGATACGGAAAAGCCACCCTCTTTCCCCTAGCACGCTCTTTTATTACACAACAGGCTCATAAATAGAAGCCTAAATAACGGCAGATCTAAAAGCTCTCCAAACCCAAGAGGTCCGCGCCCGCCTCCTGAAGCTTGCGCAG
>NW_010536667.1:0-7007 GCF_000687285.1 Phaethon lepturus | reverse complement strand
CCCCGCTGGGGCCGCTCGCTCCGCTCCCCGCGGGGTAAACGGGGACCTCCTCTGAATCCTGCTTTTTTTCTTTCAATTTCTATTTTTTTTTTAATGGTACAAAGTTCTTAAAGTTGGCTTGAAACGAGCCGCATCTGCTGCTTCTGGAGGCGGGGGGTGGTTTTGTTTTCGAGTGCCCGGGCTCGCAAGAGAAAGATGGTGTCCGTGTTGTTTGCCGGTGCAAAGTGATGAGGAGCTCTCGGGGGTAGGTATTCCCATCCCCGCGGCTGGGAGAGTTTCAGGAGTTGTTCACGGCCGTGTGTGTTAAACCTGCCCTGCTCTGGGAGGTGTCTCTGTTTCAACGCTTTCGAAAGGCAGAGGGAGGACCACCTCCTATCGGCGTTTTAACACGAATTTTAAGAATACACCGTTTCTGTCGGTTGAAGTTGGATGAAAGCATGGCACAGCGGCTTTGCTTCGTTTTCAGCACAAAATACGTGAAGGTAATGACATAAAATAGTTTCCTTAACAAGTATGCCTGACTCTGAATACCAGGTTTTGCCAGCAGAGATGCCCCATGAAGTGCATAATCTGCTGTTCCGACAGATTGGAATGTGTACAGAAGATCCCAGCAAGTTTAATACCTGCTTAGTCCGAGCTGAGGGTGCTTTAAAATATTTTCTCCGCCATCCTCCCCCGGGCGATAGGGCCTGCCTTACCGCGCTTGATACAGAGTGGCTCTGCACGCATAGGTAGTCCTGTCAACGGCACTCTTCCATGAAAGATTATTTCCAGTTTAACTCTTCCAGGAGCTGACTGAAGCAAGCAAGGAAGGAGCTATACAGGGAGGTGAAACTGGGAATCCGTGCTGGAAGGATATGGGTGTTTCAGGGATGCTTGTTTTGCTATCGGTGTGAGGTTCTCCTCCTGCAATTAGGAGGAAATAATGAGTAATAATTGGATCTCGCACAACACCTGAGAAGGCTGGGTGACTATTGCAGTAACTAATGAGGGAGGAACGGAGACAGAATATGAGCCTAACTACAGATTAAGTAGCCAATGCGTTGTGCAACTGTGGTGTTGTCTACCTGTGAAAAACTAAGGAAAACAAGCAGAAAATACAATAAGGTGTTAATTGTCAAAACCGAGCTAGGTAAGCACCCTCATCTAACAGCGAAATCTCCAAGAGGTGCTGTTTCTGGCCCGTTCCTTGTCACTGAGTTCGAATAAAAGAGAAAACAAGCAGGAGCAGTCTTATCCCATCAGCGTTTGCAGGTGACAAGTTCCGGAGTCTGCATTGCCCTGGTGGCTCAGGCTTTTCTTTGGCTGATGACTCAACTCATTAGTGATTCTGGTTTTCAACCCATAAATAAAGGGATGGCTACATTCTTTTCACGTTTTATTTACTGTGGATCATGAAAGATTTATAAAGGTTGAATGTGGCTAAAGTAATTAAAAATGTAAGTATTATGAGTATTAGAACTTCACCTTAAAAACCCAACAAAACAAAAAAAAACCCCAAACCCAACCCCCCCTGAGTTTTAGTATAATCTTCAGAAGGATAAGATGTCCAACGGTTGTATTAAACAGTGCAGAAGTGTGTTAACGAAGTGGTGTGGTCCTTTGGCTGTAGGGCACATAAACAGTCGCTTGCCACTTTGAAAAGACTATAGTAAATATACTCTCATGAATGTGAATATGAAAGTGTGGAAAACACAGTGCCAAAAGTAACTCTTACTATTTATCTCTTTTGTAAGTATTTCTACAGATTTCACTGTTGTCTTTTAGTTAATTTAAAAAAAAAATCACATTTATCTTGATAAAAAGAGATTGAAAGAGTTTGGGGTGGGAAGAGGAGTGTTTGAAGAAAGTTGGGAGGGAGCAGGATATCTGAGTGCTCTTTTATTTACACATTAATGAGGTGCTCATGGACTTGAGTATCTTTATCTGCATTGTTTGAATGAGAAGTAGTAGGCTGGCCCTAAACCCTCTGCAAAATATTTTGTTACTTGCTTAACACTGCTTCCGATGTCTCTTTCTCTTCCCCACCCTCTATATAAAATTGCCTGTATAGGATTTTAATTCTCTGCTCCAAGTTCGTCTCTTCTCTGCTCCAGTAGGTAGTGTGGACAAGCAATGAAACAACATGGGAGGGCTTGTGACACCAAGCGGGGAATACAGCACGTATGAGCCCAGCCAGGAATTCACCTCTCAGTAGCTGCCAGCTAAATGCTTGGAAACTGCTGTAGCAGCATAACTGCTCATGCTCTTGGGGGACTACCCTGAAATGGGAATGTTTTCCTTGCGGTGGTGACAAATAGGAGCTAAACTGCTGCTGTAACCATATGTCAGAACAATGTGTTTGAAAGTCTGCATAAGGCTGTAATACGAAGTAATTCATGTGTAGCTGTACTGATGAAGGTAATAACAGGGTTAACACTGGCAAGCTGTGTGAAGTTGTCTCATCTTTCATCTGTGAAGGCTTGTGGGAGTGTGACTGGTACTGTTAAGTAGTGAAAAGGAGCTGGAAACACTTTCAAAAATAGCATGTTTTTCTGCAGCATAATTTGTTTCTCTCTCTTATTTTACATTATTATCCTAAAGATGAACATGTATTGAGAAATAGTTTGCGTCATTATGCATACTAGATAAATGTCTTCGCAGATAGTAGGAGGTAACACAGATTGAGCTGCCCTTTAATGCCCAGTGACGATTCTGGATCAAAACCTCTTGACTATCTAGATAAGGTTCCATTTTGCAATTTGTCTTACGTGCAGTAGTTGCTATTGGGAGCCTCCTTGAAATCAGGATGGATGCAGCTGTGCAGATACGTTGTTAGGGTTAGGAACTAACTTGTCAAACTGGAGAGTACTGAAATTCCTAAATTAGTTTTGCCTTCTATCATCAGAAATGACTAAAATTATCAAGAAACTTCAGTTTCAGAAAACAAAGTGTAGTTTAACTTGATTAGAAAAGAACACATGGTTAAGTGTAATGCTGCAACTTTGATACTGTAAGGAGTTCTGCTTTCCTTCTAAAGTCTGTTGAATGCCTTGTTCCAAGTGATCTTCTCTGAGCTGTTATGTCCAGTGAGCACTGGACTTAAAGTACAAATTTTAATTGCAGAATACTTGCTACTTTGTGGATGTGTATATTTTTTTAAATTTATTTTTAATCTTTAAAAAATCCTACAATTAAAATTGTTTTACTTGTTCTGTTAGGCAGTTAATTGGAATTGCCATATGTATTCTGATTACTGAAATAGTGCAGTAGTAGCCCATCTTGGGCAGTTTTATTGGGAAATACTTTACTTGCTCCTTAACTAAAGACATTTTGAGAGAAATGAATCTCTTGCACTTTGTAAGACGAGCAGCTGTAAGTTTACCAGCGGGCCAGTTTGTTTATAGAGTTTAACAACTTCTTTTGATACCAATAAGTGGTCTGTAGAATCTCAGCCCCATTCCCTATAGTCTTTTAACTATTTAATGTCCATTCAGGTTTCTCTATCATTAACACTTCTCCTTGTCTGCCTGCATGGGTTTTATTGCATGAGTGGAACTTCAGACTGTGCGCTCTTCCAAGCATATGCCTCATATCTTTATCTGATTGAAGTATTTAGTATCTGTTGTGTGTTCTTTTAATGGAATTTCCACTTAATGTTAGTAACGTAAAAGTCTTAATACTGTGATTGTGTTCAGACATTTTAATATGGTATTCAGTGTTTAAAGTATTTTGTCTAGAGTGCTGAATAAAGCTTAGGTGATTGTTTTGCTGAGCTTTCTCACCTCTAAACTTCTCCTACCTTTTGCACTTCTCTTCTAGAATGTGACCTGTCATTATGCACAATCGGAAATGTTGCCTTGAGGTTCCCAGAGTACTTTTTCTTTTCTCTTTCATGTTGTTACAACAAGATCTTTTTTTCTGTCCCGTGAATAATTGTTCCAGGCACAGTTTTAAATGCATTTATTTCTCAGGTGACTTTTTTTAGTACCTTAGCCCTCCATCTGCAGTTTGTGTTACATTATGCTGTGGTATGTTAAACATCTTTGTTTCTTTGTGTGGCTTTTATCAGAAATGGGGGAAGGGCAATATTACAAATTCATACCGGATCAAGCTGTGGAGGCCATGGGAATAGCTAATTATGCTGCTTCTGGTCTATTCAGCAGTTCAGGGTGTGAGTGCCTCGTAGGGCTCTTGCATTTACTGTTTCAACTTCATCATGCAGTGATGAAGTTTGGGATGGGTGGATAATTCACAGGATTTTTTTTTTCCTTTCTTTTTCTTCCTAGTGTTGCCAGATGGGATCTCTGCTTTATTAGCAAGCAGGTCTGCTTTGTGAGATTAATTTACATGCAAGTCAGCTGGACTTTAAAAGAGGCAGGTATAAAGGTTATTTCGGCAGAAGAAACTAGTAGAATGGCAATGTGCCTAGCATTCCTTTCAAATGATTGATTAAGAAACAGTCTTGAAAATGCTCCATTTGTCTAGCCGCTGTCCTTGTTAGTAGTCTGCCTCGGGGACTCTTCTTTCTCTCCCACTGTGTGCGTTACTGAGCTTGGTTAATGATGGGCAGAGTTTCTGCCTTGCTGCCATGCAGTTTCTCTGCAGAGGGAGCTGGATAACCCCGAGGAGACTAACTTAAGCTACCTCCCGTGGCTTGGTGGCACAGATGGAGGAGGACTTCTCCCTGCCTTCTGCGTGGGCCCACTGACAACAAAGGAACCCCCAGATCCTTTTAATCTGTGGGCTGTTGACTTCCTGTGAAGTGTAAAAACTTATTTAATGCTCTGGAAACTGGAAGGTGCTCCTATTCATGAGGTAATGAGCAGATAAAACTCTTCTATTTGCTCTCAGTTTTATTATCTTTAGGCCTGGTTTCTCTCAGCTTAGTCACTTGTGAGTCAGGCAAAGTCTTTTTGATCTTCTGTTCTCAAACAGTTGCATGATATTGTGTATAAAGGTCACTAGAAATCCTGGACATCATGTGAAGTATACTTAATTATCTTAGTCACTATTGCTTAACTGTTTCAGGCTTTTCTGTGGAACATGAAGGACGTGAAACATTGTTTAAAACAATGTTAGATAACTATTGCTGTAGTTTGGGATAAATGTTCATGGAGAGGGAACAGTGAGTGAATTGGGGACAGAACGGCAGTCATGACTGTCATGATGCTGGACATGTTAAAAGGCAGAAACCAGTCTTTTACTTGCTTTTGCTATTTGCTTTTTATTAATCATTAATATTCTGTATCTTGCTGCTGGTATTTAGAGTATGTCATGCATGTGTCCTCACCAGTAGTTTCACCATAGCGATGGCATTATGTGGATTTTGAACGCAGTTGTGTCTAAAGGATGAGGCCTTTGGGTTTTGTTGCTGTGGCATTAATACCAAGAATTTTACTACTGAGATGGTAACATCATTTCTGCACCAAAGTCTTTTATGCTACAGTGGTGCTTCCAGGTCTTAATGTGATAGGAACCTTTGATAGATGGCTGTGTGCAGTGCCCTAGCTTTTATTGGCATATATTTTTAAAAAGGAGGATTGGGGGAACACTTCTTGCCTTTTTCGTGAATTTTTTTTTTTTTAAATCCAACTCATACATCTTTATTTCATCCTTTTGCAAAGAAAAGCATACACATTTTAAAATCAATCATGTACTGCAGTTATCCAGTGTTCTGCATGGTTTTCTTGATTATGAAATTGATTCAGGAAAACCTCTATCTGCAGTGTTAACTGGGTTATAGTTACGGTACCCAAACTCAAGTAGAAGCACGGACACGTTCACATTGCTGACTTGAGAGCGTCTGACATTATTTTGTGTTATTCAATATCAAACATCCGGTCTGTAAAATACTAACTGCTATGGATCAGAGCATTTAATAAAGTGAGTGGAAGCTGCAGGGAGGTTAAGCCACTTGTTAAAAGACCATGCAGTAGATTCAGCCTGGGGTTTGGGAGAACCCGTAGAGTCAAACCAACTGGTACATTGTGGTGCAGCTGGAATACAAGTCTGTCATATCCAATGTAAGTATTTAATAATCTGTAATTACATTGCCAGCACCCCTACTTCTGTACATCATGAATGGGGAGAGAACCTTGATGGTGGTTCTCTGTTCCATGCTTGAGAACAGTCCCAGATGAGGTGCTTGTTCATAAATCCTTTACAGGTGTGTAAAGTCAGTGTTCCCGTTTTACTGTTTAAGGCATATCTTGGATATGAGAAGCAGCATGTGGTGTTTGTTTTGGTTTTTGTCGAAGAAGTTAGGAGATTTTCCTTGTCTTTTGATACTTTTATTTTGTGAGGCTTAACTGCTTAAGTAGCAATTTAGATCTAAGCTTAGATTACTAGTTTTCCTCTATTGCAATAGAGTATACAATCCCATTGTTTCTTTAAATTGAAAGCTAAGGAGTAGTCTCTGGAATTGTGTATTTGTCTTATCTTCTGTTCCCTTCTGTCATTTAAAAGAGGAAAATCCATATTTTCTTAGATCTTCTTCAGCATGTTTGTTTTTAATGCTGTCGTCGTTATCCCATTTGAGCTCTATGCTGTACCAAACCACCCACGTGCTCCGGGACTCCAGTGGAGCAGCAGCCTGCCAGTCTGTGAACATGTCGCAGCCTTGCAGTGTGCAGATAAGGAGCTGGAAGACTACACGTAAGCACTGGTGTAGAGTATCCCTCTTGCATTCTCAAGGTGTGGAGGCTTGACCTTCTGCAAGGTGACTGTTCCCTGCTTAGGTTTCAGTAGCCACAGGCCCCTTCAGCAAGACACACAGGGATCTTAACCCCCCTATTCCTTATTTTTGCTGGGCAAAGTTGAAGTTGTGCGAATTGGCTGGGCTAGCAAATCACACAGAAATGTACAGGAAGGCTTTTGCTCCCTGTAGCAGCGGCTCTTATTCAGCTGTTTGTCATACCTGTGCACAGTTATAACTTGGTGGTAATTTCCTTGCTGCTCGAGAGTGGTGGTTTGTCTGGTGTGCTTTTGTTTTTTTTAAAGTGCGTGCAAACACCTCCCCGCCCCGC
>NW_010536666.1:0-9203 GCF_000687285.1 Phaethon lepturus | reverse complement strand
GAAGAAGAGAGGGGTGGGGGGAAGGTGTTTTCAGATTCGGGATTACGTCCCCTGGACCATCAGCCCGGGACCGCGCTGCAGCGAGGACGGAGGCAGGCTGCTTAGGCACAGGGGCAGTACCTGCATCTGGAAGTGGGGGAAAGCAGGCAGGTGTGGAGGGAGAAGCCAACGGGACAAGGACTCCTCACGGTCTAATCATGGATCAGTAGATGGAAGCACCTGGTGCCCAAGCCCACACCTCTACACTATACATGTGACTGCAGGGGTGACTTCAGACTCGATTTTTGGTATCCTGCCCTGCAGGTCCCTGCCACACACTTGGTTTGAAGTTGGCCATTCAGGCCCCTCTGTTCCCTTCAAAACATGGTGGACTCTGTTTGATCTGCACCTGGAGCATATTTCTCTGAAATGAGCTGTGCTGAAATGCACAAAAATCTCCCCAGGAGCCAAACTGACGCACGGAAGAGAGGACGAGGATGGGATTCACTTCAGCTGCTCTGAACCCAAAGGCTAACAAACCCAGCCTACAGTATTCACTAGGATGCCATTAATACAAAGGTATCTCCTTGTAGTCAAAGTGTATCAGGGAAATCACAACCAGCATGGAGGACGGGTGTTTTGAGATCAACATGGCACAACTGGAAGAGAAACAGGGTGTTGAAGCACGGAATTAAAAACAGGCTGACAGCCAGAAACCATCCACAGCCTTCCTCATCTGTGAGAGAAGTGCAACATAGTAGGCACCGCTAAATGGCGTAAGAGATCTGTGGGACACTAATAGCTGCCTATAAGCCATGCAGAAGGAAACCATCTTCACAGACCTCTCCCTTGTGAAATTATCACGACTTTGTATGAATGCAAAGTCCAAAAAAACAAGGCCACAGGATTATGCTGCTGGCATCTGATCACAAGGACAGTATCAACATGCAGTCCTGTGAAAATGAGAGCTACAGCTATTAAAACAACATTCCATTTCGTCTGCTCGCAAGTCATTCTAGGGGTAACTGTTGGAAAAGCAACTCGTAATGCCCAGCCACTCAGTACCCCTCCATCAAGCATACCTGAAAGGAAGGTCTTGATGGCACAAGTTCTCTTCCCAAATCTTTGCTGCTCTCATTCACAGCAAACGTACCACAGAGCTGGTGGGACCTGTTCAGGCAGCATTCTTCCTGTTGCTCCAAGTAGCACCCGTGCTTTTCCAGTGAAAAGAAACATCATCCAAGAAATATCACAAAAGTATCATGCAGGAGTGGAAGAGTAAGGCCAAAAGCTAGCCCAAGAAGCTTTTTGACTTTCCAAGCCAGAATTAGCTGCATTTCTCATTCTGGGTCTTTAAAATGGGGTTTTAAATTTTAAATATTCCATATCAAACTCTGCAGGAGAGCTTAGTTTGAATGCAGCAGAGCAGATTTCAACCGACCACTTCCAGATTCACCGCCAGTGATTTGGTTGAAGGGCAGGGGCTCCGATCATGCCTGCCTGGACGGAGACCTGTGGCCAGCGGCCAGCTGAGGCTTTTTGGAAGCGTCCCTCCCCGCAAGCTTCAAATGACACATCCTCTGGCAACGGCTGCTGGTTAATTTAATCGCCTTTTGTTCTCTTCTTTTGGAAGCGTCTGAATAACAGCGAAACCTACTGATAAAACCCCAAACCTGGCTTTTCACTGTAACATTTAAACTCCAAAATCAATGAAATAAATCTAAAAAGTCTGCCTGCAGCAGAGGACCGAGAAAAGTGACCACAGCATCAGGGTTAAACACTCTTCTGGCCTGACGAGCAGTCAGCACAGGACTGCTACCGAGAAGACGGCAGAAATCAGATTTCATTGCCCGTATGCAGCAACCCCTGCCCATGACCTTTTCTGTGCAGAGCCCATAAATACACCCTTCTGACTCAGCCCTGCCACGCAGAAATATTGCAATGCAGCATCCGAGGCCGAGTATCCTCAAAGATTCCTTCACCACGGCTCACTAGTCACAGAACTAAGTGAAAATGAGATTGTTTTCAGGATCATTAAAGAGCTACTAATAGTTCATAAAATTTCCATAGCAGAGACTTACTGAGGCACACGAGAGACTTATCTCTACACAGGCCTCCGCATCTTTTGGCAATGGCTGAAATCTTTTCCAAAGACGCGCAATCAAGGCATATCGTGTCTCGCAGCTTCCTTCCCCCTCAAAATATTTCTTAGAAGCAGTTAGCGGGGCCCTGTATGCAAGGCAGCGAACCCGAGTCCGCTCAACTTTCCAAATTGCCTCGATCCATTAACGTGCCAGCTACAACTCTGGCGATAGCGAAGCCTCTCCCAGGTTTTTTGGGGGAGTAACTACCCGGCTAGGTGCTTTGCCTGAGGAAGGGAGAGCCCCAGGCTCATGTGTGGACATCCGGATCATCTGTAGGATCTCTGGCAAGTAGGATTGTCCTTCAAGGGTGCCGAGAAAAGGACTCATGGTTAGTGCAGGCAACAGGACAGGAACGGGTGATGTTATGTTCACCAAAGCACTATGGATTTCACCCAGAATCAGCAGCAAGTCTCAAGCCAGCTGCTGGGGTTTGGGACAGCTGAGGCTGCTTCTCTTGGTATCAGAAAGGACGTTCTCGCCGTGACTGCCAGTGTTGCTGCGGGTGCAGCCATGATCTACGAGGGGAACGCTCTGCCACGGTTGGAATATAATTTTTGTGGTTTTGAACAGGCAGAGAGAAGGAAGCAACAGATGCTTCCGCAGACACATACAGTGCTTCCACAGACATCGGTAAAACACAGCGATGGCACAGAGCCGGGCAGGAGGGCTGGGGATAGACCATAAACATCTGCATTTTCAACACAGCTAGAAAAGCGAAGAAGGAAAACAAGAGCTCTGAGAGAATCTCCTTGGCCTCCAAGCATGTCTCCCATGATCAGCCTAAGGCTGCCAAAACATTAGGAGGATTCAAAGGCCGTCATTCAGAGATCACAAAGCTCACATTTTAGAGCGTCTCCAGACTTGGGTTCGGGTGACTTGGAGCCTGATGTCAGTGGTGAACGAACAAATACAACCCTCTTTTTAGCACGGGTCTCGGTGCAGGCTTAGGCTACCGAAACAGAAGTTTTATGTTTTTCTTTACACTCCTTGCTTTGACCTCCACCAGGTCCAAGACGACACTTCCCTAGATGTCAAACAAATGCCTTGTGAAATCCACTGCTGCCTGAAACCTACACTCCGCGTAGGACTTCAGAGCAAAGCCGACACTTACTGGCACCTGGCAGCCACTCGGGCAAGCGTCCAGAGCTTGCTTCGGAGCGAGCCCTTGCTCTTCAAGTTGGCAGGACCTGCTTATATAAGGAAGGGTTTCAAATACATAAGAATGGGAGGAAAATAAGACTAGAGGACATTTTCTTGTCTATTGTGTACTGGACGCTGACTGAAAAACCACACACCACATTTCTGAGCTGATGCACGAGTTAAGAATGCACAGCAAATCCATCCACAACCTCTGATGAGTTTGCTTTGACATTTACACTTTTTACAATGCTGGATTTTATCTTCAGGGAAAACATGAGGCTGTTTCCTGTGAATCACTACCAACCAACCACCGAGAATGGTAACAATGGATAAAAGCCAAACGATTTGAGATAACCAAAACGCCTTATCAGCACCAAGGAAAGAGAAAAAAACATCATCCTTAACACCATTGAGAAAACCTGGGCACGTCAGAGCAATCAGAAAAAAGTTATTAATTTAAGAAACCAAGGAACAATTCCTACATCTATCCCTGCAGCAAAGATTTGTGTTTTTTTTTGAAGAGTAGATAATTGGCAACTCATTTCCCAAAAGTTCCTCAAGATACTGTGAGATAAAAATCCTCTGAAAATTAGAAGTAGGGGCTCTTGGAAATGTTACCCAGTATCTTGCAAATACAATACTCTCAATTTTCAAGTTAGCACAGAGAGGAAACACAAACATGCTCACTTTTCTTTTAAAACAACAGATTCTGCTGAGAATTACTGAGAATTGCTAATACTTTGGCAGCCATCAGAAAACGTAATCTAGGCAATATGAATGGAAAATAGGAATATGATGTTTAAGGTAATTGAAAATATTTTTATTTCAATAAGTCTGCTTTAAAAATGGAGCACTGGACACTCTCTTGGATTTTTTTTTTTTGCACCCATAAGCACATCGCAGCGCTGGGGTCTGAAGCATTTTCCCCGCAGAGTGACTCTCCCCATGTGTTTCAACAGTCTAAATCCAGGGATGGGAGAGTTCGGTATTTCACGACCTCCTGCTGCTGCAGCAACCACAAAGAGCTAATTAGCGCCGCAGTTCAAATTGCGATTTAGACCTATCTTTATGTACTTACATGCCTGTTAATACCACTGTGTGTGAAGCATTTCATAATCCTTTCTCTAGTAAGGGCTAAATGATTAGCAGAATCAAACCCACTAACAGCAACTGTGCCTAACCTGTATTTAGTCTGTGTGTTGCTGTTTGTTGGACCTGGAAGAGAAATCCGTGCCTGACAGCCTCTCTTTTTTCTGTCAAATCCAAGTTGTGCTTTCTTTCTGCCCGCATTGCTTCCCAGAGATTTTAAATTACTATTTTCACAACACCTCTGTCTAGCAGGGAGGTACTGTCATCGCCACATCCCAGAAGAAGAGCCAAGATCCCAGGCAGCTGGGTAATTTGCTTGAAATCACACAGCAAGTCTGCGATAAAAAAAGGTTTCGAAGCCTGGGTCTCCCTTCATCAGCTCAGCAACTCACTTCACTACTGCAAAACACCGATGGCCTTTCAGATTCGAGATTGGATTATTTTTGAAGCTGTGACCCACAAGCAGAAAGCCCTGACTATCTCTAGTATCAACCCTACCCCAGCCTCCTGGGCAAATCCAGCCCCTGCTCCATTTAAATCCACTCTGGATTTGATGCAAACGCAAAGAGATGCAGTCCCTTTCTGATAGAGTTGATCCTTCCTCCAACTTGTGGTCAGCTCTTGGTCTTGATAAAGAAAAACGACGGAAGAAACCACACTACGTAAACAGCACGGGAGACCTTTACTCTCCCTGTTGCAACTTACTCTTTATACACTACAGTTTTAATTTAATTTAACCCAATTTAAATCTAGAATGACTTAGCACGGTCTAAGACCTGGCCCATCTGAAAAACTCTTTTCTGCCTCTCTTGCATCCCCTCCTTTACCTTCAGTCCTTTCAAACACAGATCTCTAATCTAGCAAACGGGTCTCCGTACGCGCTCTGGGTTCCGCCTGTCCTCCCTCCATCCCCGGCTGCAGCGGGAGCCTCAGCAATTACTTCAGAGGAACCACCTCAACTTTAAAGGTTAACACAAGCTGCGACGAATCCTTCTGTAACAGCGCAGCGACACTGACTCACTAGCGATTTCAACGTGAAAGAGGGATGTTTGAGAACACTGGCCTCGGAGGCCAGTTCTCCCAATTTCCCGGGTTAGGTTTGCCAAACACCAAAAGCACCAAATAATACGATTTAATGGGGTGAGTTTCTGGAGTGACACTACAGGGTGAGAGCTTGGCGCGGCAGCGTGCTTCGTGGGGTACTGAACGCACCAGCCCCGCTCTGGAAAGGTTGTAAGGATTACAGTACTTTAATAGAATAATTTAGTGAACTACTTATGAAGTTTTATTGAAACAAAGCAGATATACCATGTTTCCTCCTATCCTGTCACACCGCAGAATTTACGCGTTGGTGAAGGTGCAGAGCTAACAAGGAAAATCAGAGCAAAAGCTTTATCATATTAACAAATGGATCGCTCGAGGATTTTCTGATTTGTCCTTAAGGCCAAATCTCAAAATCAAGACTGTCACCAATAATTTTTTTTTTTTAAAGAAAAACTATTAAATGAATGGTAGAATTAAAGGACTGATTTTACAGCGTTCAACTTTTGGGGTGTCTCTTAGCACACAGGAGATGCCCTGGCTAGAACTGATTTTTAAATGCCAAGTCTGCAGGTAAGACCCATCCTAGAGCTTCCAGATGGTGAGATTACATCTCATTGATCTTTTTATTATAGAAGCAATATTTCATTAACGACTACACAGGCCTGCCCAAACCCAGCTGCACCAAAAGCATCCACTGTCAGGAACAAGAAAGCCACACCAACACTACCTCTACTGCGACAGATGAAGCTGGAGCTGCCAGATCTTCTGACTCTAAACCAAGCAAAATTAAATATTTAAGAGCTAATATTGTAACTTCTCTTACACTTTAACAAAGCGCTGTCACTGTCATGGCCACTGGGCATTGAGAGAGACTGGGACAGCGAAATGTGTCTGCTACACAACCCCAAATTTGTCAGGTTAAAGGTTTGAGAGATTTTAGATCTACAGGCTACGTAATGTCTTGAGGCTTCTTCCAGAGATGGCTGCTGAAATATCCAACCCAGCTGCTAAGGTATTACTGAGTGATTGGGGATTTAGGATGACTCACCAAGCATGTGAGGCATTCGCGATCGATTTTCCTTCCTATGGGCTATGAGATTTTAAACGCTGATGAATAAACACTTGGCAATCTTGAGAGACAGCCTACCAGCCATTAAACAGCGTCCCCATGCATCTACTTCTTCAGAGAATCACAGCAGGGTTTGGGTGGGAAGGGACCATTAAAGTCCATCTAGTCCCACCCCCGCAGTGAGCAGGGACATCTTCACTCAGAGCAGGTTGCTCAGAGCCCCGTCCAGCCTGACCTGGGCTGTTTCCAGGGATGGGGCATCCACCACCTCTCTGGGCAACCTGGGCCAGGGCTTCACCACCCTCATCACTAAAACATAGCTCACGGCTTCAGGGATTTGTTTCAGTATCTGTCTAGTGCAGGAAGGTAGGAGTCAGAAACCAGCCTTTTCTTCTGAACTTCCCCTCTCGCTCATCAGAACCAGAAGGAGATCGTTAGTGTTATAAATATGATGTCTCTGTACTGAAGAACAACTTAAAAGGTTCCCGTTGATCTACAGTTTAATAGCACAGATTGCTACAGATGTTCATGACTCCTGGTGAGTAAAAGCAGTGTAAGAAAAGAGTAGAAAGACCCCATATGCCTACCAGGAATCCCTGCGATGAGTTCCTGTAAGCAACAGGCACACTCAGCAGTTTAGGTGGCTCCACCTGAAGGTTATTACCGTATGTATGTTTAATAAAAAGCATCAAAACACTCAAAAAAATAATGCTACTGATTAAAAAGAAGTGAGAATGACCAGGCAGGGAAAAATCCTTTACGATCTCGTCTCGTTTCTGCACGTGTTTGCTTTATTGTCCCTCCTGCAAGCTGCTGACAGGGCTCCTACAAGTTCGTAGTCTGGACCCAGCAGCAACGCAAGCGGAGAAGGTCACTCGGACATCAATTACGTTTGTATCTCTGCAGTGCAAGGAAGCTCTGAAAAGCCTCCAGTGGGGCAAATAATGAATTAATACAGTTAATACAAGTTAATACTAGCTAGCCTCTCGCTTCCAGGTTTTTCAGACAGCACCCCTTACCTGCTCTGCAGAAATACTGTTCAGCTTCGTTCTGAACAAAGCACACCGAGACGGGCGGTTAATGAGGACTGCGCACACTACGGGAGATTTTTCTCCGGCTCTTCCCCAGCTACTCGACTTCTCTGATGATCCAGCTAATGAAGCAGGCCGGCGACGCTTGACATCACCCGATCCTCCACGCCTACCATTCAGAAATCCATCCTGCCTTCCCATCGCCACCTTCAGCCTCGGCGCACTCAGGCATGAAACATCCCTGGCCTGTGTCCATGTTAATTTTCTACTTGACAGAACACAAATAGAAACCTGGTCTGGAGGAAAACTGATCATCTTGCCGCATAGTAATTAGCTTATAGCAGGGAACGGCGGCGGTGCCAGACCTCCACGCCACCGTGATAAGGCTGCTACGTCACCAGCGTGGAGCGAGGCTACAGTGAAATCTCGCTGCAGGGAGACATTAAACTACTGCTTCAGAAGATGAAGCGTGCTGGTGCGGATTTGGCTGCGGTTCCAGACACCTCTCCAGTCTCGGGAGTAAAGTACCAACGAGGCTCGTTTAAAGGCTACTGGAGACGGCGTAGGCACAGGTGACAACATGCCCGCACTTTAAAGAAGAAAGGGAAGGGTGCTTGTTAATGGACCTTGGTGCATTTGGGTTGAACAGGGCGAGCACCTGCAACAGGGGAATTCAATCTCATCCCCCACCCCCTAACAAGCATCTTCTGTACAGAGATAAGGAGACAATCCTGTTGGTACAAGCCAAGCTAGTCTGCTTTTCTGATGCCAGCATAAACAGATAACGCTGACAGACGTCACAGCAGACACTGCAGCCGAAAAAGCTCTTCTGTGCAAGAGCACTGTATTTACAGAGCTAGCTTTTAGTGTTTGAAAAGTAATTTGCAGTCTTACAGCACATAAACACTCGGGCTGTGCATTCCTGGTCCTTGCCCTTGGAGTAGCCAGCAGCCTCACCCACAGCACCTCAGCTTGCAGATTACTACACCAAGGAGGCAGCTCACCTGCAACCACCACGCTTGTCGAGGGCAATCAGCAAGACGCCAACCCTTTAAGGACGACACGGCGGCATGAAGGTGCTGTCCTCCTCCTTTTGGCAGCTGATTTAGGCTAGGTAGGTAGGGATAGAGACAGCTACTCAGTAGCTGGATACCTTCAATTCCTCTGCTGTGAATAAAGGGAATACTCAGTGGTAGTCCCATCTTAACTTCATACAAGAAACTTGGGTTTTGGAGTCAAAAGACATAAGCCATGTACTGTTAAATGCCACTGGTACTGAAACCACCAACCTCTGCTGTGCCCAGAGATAATGAAGCTGGAGGCAGCTACCTGTGCTCTGCACATGCCAGAGGTATAAAGTTTAGAGGGAAGTGGCTTCCACACACTGAAGACGTGAAGCTGTGGTGGGCTGAGCCCAGCTGGATGGCAGGTGCCCACCAAAGCCGCTCTGTCGCTCCCCTCCTCAGCTGGACACGGGAGAGAAAATATAATGAAAGGCTCGTGCATCGAGATAAGGGCAGGGAGAGATCACTCACCAATCGCTGTCACAGGCAAAACAGACTTGACTTGGGGAAATTAATTTATCACCAATCAAATCAGAGTAGGGTAATGAGAAATAAGAACAAATCTAGAAATATCTTCCCCCCACCCCTCCCTTCTTCCCAAGCTCAACCTCACTCCCTGTCTCTCTCCCTCCTCCCCCCGAGC
>NW_010536665.1:0-2813 GCF_000687285.1 Phaethon lepturus | reverse complement strand
CCGGCGCTGCTGGGGGGAAAGAGAAAGCACCGACTGCTCCCTTGTTTGTGCGTGAACTTGTGCCACCAGTGAAGCTGCAGCGGTGGAACGTTTTAGAGGAGAAGCTCCAAGCACCTGAGGAATTATGTTTACCTGAACTCTGATGTCCTGTCCTAGAAATAAACTGAGGTTATAGAAGCTTCGCTTTGTCTTTTCAACATACATTTTCACCAGGATACTCTCTTAAAAATATATATCTGTATATATATACACATATATGTATATAGGAGAAATCCTGCCCCCCTTCACATTTACTCTGATGACTGATGGCAGGTTTTATTCCCCTTAACACTTCAAGCAATCAACCAAGGAAGTACTCATGTGCACACATAACATAAAAATGCCAGGCCAAAAAAATTATGGTACTTATCGTATCTGTGATATTACTTCCCTTTATGCATTGCTTTATCTGCTCAAAAAAATGTTTTAAACATATAACACTAATACCGAGTGGATTTTAGTTTATTTCAAACTGCATTACCAATAATTACAGGGTTTATATTCCAGCTTGATCTTTTGTGACCGAGGAGGAATTTGTTATGAAAGCAAGCCGTAGCTATAACTTCCCTTTGCACTGTGCTGGCAGAACCACACACAAAACCGCCATCATTTGGGTGGAATGTGTGTAGAATTACAACATAAACCAGTGAGTCACACCACCACAGTGGAAGGAGTAGCTGCAGTTAAAATGAATCATCCCTGGCCACCGAAGATGCAGATTGACAGATAAAAACATGAGCTAGGGTGAAGTTGCAGTTATAATAGATGAAAATGAAAATACTGTGTTTTACCAAGGGGAGAATTGAATGGACACTATGCAAGTAGTACTGCAGTCTTTTGCGCTCTGTCTGCGGGCATATCAGTTACACCTTCCAAAACTTCATTTCCCACACGCTCTTCATGCGAAAACAAGCAACATTATAGTCACCTTAAGAAAATTGAACACCGAAAATATCAAAAGTTTGTGCACCTGCAAGCTTGCCTGCTTTCTGCCCAGCGATGTGTGTTATTCTAACAACAGACATACCTCCAGCAAGTCATTATGTCCTTAGGCCATTGCAGGTCTAAAGATCACTGCCAAGAACCCTAAATTATGTAAGTTCTGAAGAAAAAAGCTCATTTATCCAAATCTTCAAAGTACAAGTTAGTTGCAGGTCATGAAGAACACCTTCCAAAACCAAGCCATGTCATATTATCTGGAGAAAAGCATGCAAGACAGATCCAGAAAAACAGCTTAATTTCTATCTCATAGTTACGGTGATTAGGCTGACAATGAAAAGGCAGCGATAGTGGATAGCTCTGCAGAACCTTCAGAGGCCACCGCAGAGCAGGAGGAGACAACCCACTCTCCACGGCCCCAGCGGCTCACACAAGCAATAATGGCCCCAAGCGGCAGCGAGGAAGATCGAGCTCGGTACTAGAAACCCAAGTACGTTGCTTGGGGAGGTGGTAGGGTTGCCATCGCTGGTGGTCTTCAGGAGTAGTTTGGATGGCACTCACTCGCACTTGCACAGGCAGAGCGACCAGTGCTCAACTTGTGCTTCACATCCCATGGCTTAGTGATATTCTGCAGGAGCCTGGATTGCCATGGCTCTTGGTGAGAAACTGGCGCCTAAATAGAAGCTGGATGCATCCCTAATCCTCTGGATCTGGCCCCAGGGGCCAGGACACGCTTCTGTAGCTGAATGGACAAGGCTGATTAATTCCCCCCGTGGGCTCATCAGGTGATGAGAACAAAGCTGAGAGCGAGATGGCCAAAAAGGCCATTTTGAATTTTTCCTAAATAGTGCATACCCGAGCGAGGTAACCCTCCTGCCTCTTCTGAGCTCGCACAACCCAGACCACGATGCGATTTATAAACCTGTTGGCTGCCATACGAAATGCGGTTGCTGGAGAAGCTGACTCAGACAAGCAGGAGGTGCCAAAGTCAGAGCAGGGTCTCCAGTCCGCCCGTCCCTCGTTCTCGGGTTATGCAGGAATCCCCTTCAGCGCGGCTTGTTTGCAGAGCCCACCACGTCAGCTGGCACAACTCGGAGAGAAAGGTAGCGGCAATGAGAAAGCTGTGAAGATCTTTGCACATTTCTAAAAAATATTGTCCGTGAGAAATGAAAGATCTTTTATTACACTGCCAAAACACTTGTTTTGGCATATTAATATGCCAAAATATTAATATTAAACGCACTAAGGTATTACACAGTTACTAGAAGATATGACAACCAGGTAGGGGACTGTGTGTATATAATTTTGTGTAATAATAAATTAAATAATAAATATTGAGTTTATTGGGGATGACTAAGCAGGGAGCAGACCTTTTCATGGGTACATACTGACAGCCATGAGCCACATGCCACAGCCTGGCTAATTCCTGTCCTGAGAAATTACAAGATCCCAGTACGCCCAGGGACAGCAGTGCACACTTGAGACGAATTAGTGTTTTACCAGTTTATTACTTCACAATGGTGGTAAGTACCAAAACCGTATAATGACGGTTTGTGGGTTTTTTTCTTCTGTTTCATTTTAAAAGTTTCAACTACGTTTGCTTTAAAAGCAGCTGCCGGGAAATTAAGCATAGTGGCGTGCAGCAGCCACGCAGTGTACCCGTTAAGCGATTTTAAACCCTACTGCAACTTCTCCATCATCTGAAATGAAGCACCTCCTTCAGATTTTAGCTACTCCTCTCTGGAGGACTTGAGAAAATACCCACCCAGCCGGTTAAGAAACCGGTTTGAATCTTGATAGACTCCGAGTCAAACCGGTGACGCACAGGCCTGAAG
>NW_010536664.1:0-7013 GCF_000687285.1 Phaethon lepturus | reverse complement strand
CAAGACCAACCGCTCCATGATCTTCCCTGGTGTTGTAGCACCTGAGGAGATGCTGGGTCTTGCAAAAGGAAAAGAGGCCTGTAGTTCCTGTATCTTTCAGTATTTTATTTCATAAAATACGTTACGGAAAGATGAAATGGTATGGGGAGGAAGTGGGCTGTAAAACACGGGCCATGAAGGGTACAGTTACCAGCTTTTCCAGTGGAACTGGGACATGGTCTCATGTACCTGTATGGAAGAAGCGGATTATATGGGTGGCAGTGCATTTGATCTTACTGTGGCATCCAGTAGAGCAGGAATTTAAAGAATTAACTTTGTTAGGTCAACCTTTGCTAAGATAATAAATCAATTAAGTAATAAGCTAACACCTACCTATTTATTTTTCACTTGTTTTTCCACAAGGTGATATATTCTGAAAAATATCTGCTGTCTTTAATAATCAAAAGAGTTGGAAATTATCAGAGCCTCCTGGCAGGTGATGCTAGTTAAATTGGCATTAAAAATGATACTAGAAAATACTTTTAATTTCATAATACATGCATAATGTAGGGCTGTGGAGTGTCTCCTGGCAAAGAACAAAAACTCAAGCCATTTGATAATCCTGACAGCAGCAGTACAGACTGTCCTCACTTGCTGTAAGCGTAGATCAAAAGGATTCTCAATTTTCCCAGCAGCAAAAAAATAGTCTATGCTATGTCCACTAGCATGGTATGAGCAAGAAGAGTTTTACTAAATTCACTGTAATTAACAGGCAGGTGCTGGGGGTTTAACCCATGACGTGAACTCATGTTTACTGCTGAAGTTGCTGCTGTCTGGTTAGTAAGTGAAAGACTTCTTGGAGTGGCTAGAGTAAA
Source organism: Phaethon lepturus (assembly GCF_000687285.1). Taxonomy (NCBI): domain Eukaryota; kingdom Metazoa; phylum Chordata; class Aves; order Phaethontiformes; family Phaethontidae; genus Phaethon; species Phaethon lepturus. The sequence continues at coordinate 6,159 of NW_010536664.1, read as the reverse complement.
ATGTTGCTCCAGAACCACATGCAGTCTCTCTGGGGTTTGAAGAATGTTGGGTTCCTGGAGTACCGACATAGTATGGAATGACTTTAGGCTCGGAGTATAAACTTAACAAACCTCTGACTCCAAACAATCTCAGCTTTGCTTGGCATGTATAAAAGTTAGGGTAAAGGGCCTACATCCATCACAGTCCAATTTCTGAACTCTCCCCCATTTTAACTGCACCATCTTTTGTTCCCTACATTTGAAATATAAAACCATTTTTGTCCGTTTTCCCGCGGAAGTGAGGTTTATGTGATTAGTCTGCCGATCTGTCTGTTAATGCTGCAGGGATTTTGTTGCCCAGGCCAGGTTCAACTCAGCTTGAAAGGAGCATCCATCACCAGCTGACAGTTTGAATACGGCACTTTTTTTTTAAGGAATAAGAAGTTTTCACTGTATGGAAGCAACCTGTGCTGTGCTAGTTGGCCTCAGAGCTTGAGGGTGGTGTCCAGCTTTTTAAATTCACAAGTATAAAAATAATCTCTGTGTCCTAAGACGGGGAAAAATTCTCTGTTTAGGAGTTTAGGAGACCTGCTGGCATAGGTACGTTCTGTATCTTGTTAAGAGGGTCTGTCCTCATATTTGGATTGTTCACCCGTAACTCTCCCAAACAGTGGGGTGTATGTACTGTCCCAATGACTCCTTCCCCACCAAGGAAGTTGTGGCTGTGTTGCACCTAGAAATTTTGTTGCTTAGGCAGACCAAGCATTAACTGGGGTGAACTACACCGTGTAATTTTGCATCTAATTGTAACCATCTTTAAATTGCGTCTTAGCTTAATAAGAAATGTGTTTCTTACCGGGCTTTAGGAAAACCCTAATAGAAACTGAAGTATTTTTCCAAAGCAAAAGGATAATTTTAAGTTTGCTTATATCTGTCACCCTGGAGGCTCACTTCTGAACTTAGGTCTGTGCCTGTGCACCAGTTTTTTAAAGAGCTCAGCTGAAGATAACTGGGGGGCTAAGAGCTTATGGCTTACAAGGAGAGACTGGGAGGCCTAGTTTTGTTCAGCCTTCAGGGTATTCCGTTACCTCTTTGGGGGATATAGAGGAAACAGCACCAGAATCTTAGGGATGCACAGCGGTAGGACAAGAGGCAACAGGCACAAGTTGCAACAAGGGAAGTTCTGATTAGATATCGAGAAGAAAATTTTTGCTGTGAGGACAGTCAAACGTGGGAATGGGATCCCAGGGAGGCTAGAAATCTCCATCCCTGAAGACATTGATAACTCAGTGGGACCAAGGTTGTGGGCAGCCTGGTCCAAGTTGTCCCTCCTTTGGGCAGACTTTTGGACCAGGTCACCTCTAGAGGTCTGTTCCAACCTGTTCCGTGACACAGCATAAAGGGAGGAATGAATTTAAAGTGCAGTTCCCTATGAAACAGTTTACCCCTAGGTTTGCATTCAGGAAGATGTGTTGCTAATGTATGACAGGAGCCCAGAAGTCCTAATAGAATGCCGGAGAACTGAATATAATTTGTCTTTCTGCCATGAAGTTTTCACGTGTTGACTTTTCAGTAGGTGGCACTTTCTAGATGCCTGAAATAAGGGCTGTGCAGAAATGCTCCTCCAAACAGTAGTTAGGGATTTTTCTTTCACTAGTTGACATCTCGTATACTAAATACTTCAGAAAAGTCTGGTTTCCAAAGCCTATTGTTTTTTGTGATTCAGCTCCCCAGTTGTCAGATGGGGAGGGCATCATCGCTTTTCAGGGGCAATGTAGTGATGACTATCATAAAGCTCGAAAGAACATAAATAATTCTTCCTGCAGACCACAGTCTGTCCTGATACCCATGTATTGCAATAGAAACAGGGATGAAAGCAAAGCTGCAGTCCGTTCTATGTGGAGGAAATTTTGGGGAAAAAAACCACAGGTGATCATTAATTAGAACAGCTATGCATGAAGAGACCAGCCTCAATTATAGCATTTCTGAACTTCCCAATTTTTACTGTAGTGTTTTCACTGTATTCTTTTAATAGCTTTTTGTTTCCAAGTATAAATCGCGGTTAAAAATTGGAGCTATTTTTACAGCATTTCACACTTGCGTCTTTTTGTTGTTTATGAAAGAACACAGCTGAAAGAGAGTCTCTATTGTAGCAGATGATGCTGGTTAACACATGCTGTGCGGCTCAGTGCAGTGGCTATCTCAGACTGAGCTCAGTTCTGTTCTCATCACCATCAGTGGGAGTTTTACTGTTGCCTACCCTGCAAGTGTCTCTCTTACTGATGTCCAGGTGATGTAGTCCAGCCTAGCAAAGAGCTTGGATGGGAGGCATATGCTTTTTACTGAGTGCACAAAGACTTTCCTGAAATCAGTATCTTAGAATCTGTAAGAGGTGTTGGAAAAATAATGGAAACAATAGACATTGGAAGTCCTTAAAATCCCTACTGTTCAGGAAAGTATCTGCTTAAATTCGTATATACTTCGAGAGCCCTTGAAAGACTTTTTGAATTTTTGAGTATGTCTAAGTATGCATTCTGTCCTGTCCAGGGGACTAAGTGTATTAACGGAGCATAAAGAGAATGTGCATTAACAGAGTAGATGCAGGAAACAATGCTAAGTACTAAATAAATCCCAGAGCAGGGGAGATAAAGCCAAACACTTCAACCATCCACACAAGCCTAATTTTTAATAAACCTGCTGGTACTAAAAGGCTGTTTTAAAACAAAAATGGTAAAGTTGCATTAGGAAGCACTTTAAAGTTCAGACACTGGATTGAAGGTTGCTTGTCAAACCTTAATGCATATCTGTTGTGTGTATGCATTGTAATAACCTTTTAATGGGAGAAATCCCTGTAAAGTGGGAAAATAGTCTTTGACTTCAGTGTAGTGGAAAATTAGATCTGCTTAAAACCATTCACTTGCTCTGCTCTTAAAAGCCTGCAGAAATACATGAGAAAAGTTTATTTGGTGTTGAGGGCACGATAAAGGATAGGAGGAGATTTTATTTTGGAAATAATGCGTTTCTCTCCAGAGATAATTGGAGACATTCAGGAGCTGTGGAGTCTGAACGTCTGACAGCGGTTTTGAATGTAACTGATTTTATGAAATTTTGGAAGTTGTTACAATTCTCTGACTTAACAAGGTCTCTTTTGCTTTTGTCTTTTAGTAGCTCTCTACAAACACACATCAGCTGTGAATAAATTAAGTGGGAAATCTTGATTCTATGTGAAGTTGTTAATTTGTGAAACAGGAGAATATCTGGTGTCTCAGATGTCTTTAAAATACAAAGCAGGGATCAAGATCTGATTTGTTCTATCATTTGCTTTTCAGGTCCAAACCATGAATTACGTTGGACAGTTAGCAGGGCAAGTGTTTGTAACTGTGAAGGAGCTCTATAAGGGACTAAACCCAGCCACATTGTCGGGATGTATAGATATAATTGTTGTACGTCAGCCAGATGGAAATCTTCAGTGTTCTCCTTTCCACGTACGCTTTGGAAAAATGGGAGTCCTACGTTCTAGGGAGAAAGTGGTAAGAAAATTGAGAATTTTGATGTGTTCTGTCTGTGGGGTAATTCTAATGGCATGGAAGTTACTGAACGTTCTGTGGCATTCTAGTCAAGGTTTTCTGTAGGCACTCTTTACAAAGTGCCCAAGTTGAGGCTAGCATCATTTAAAATGGTTGTTACTGATCCTTGCATTTCAAAGCATAATTTGTAAGACGTTGACTATAATAAAAACAAAACAAACCATGAAATTTATAACATTTATTTTCAATGGAGCAAAATTTTGAATGTGGTTGATTTGGGCTTATAATAGATTTCTTTAGTGACTGTGTATTAAGATCCCTTTTTTTAACATGTTCATTGTTAGTTACAAAAAGAGAGTTAATTATGAAGTAATGTTTTCAAATAACAAAATGTTGACATTAGTTGAAGCTAGAAAAATCAGTGAGGACATACAGATAAATGCAACCAAACTGAATGACCTGGCAATATGATATCAGATGCAAAGTTACTCACATCAGAAGTTAGTAGTGCATGACAGATTATTTTAGGAAATAATTTGTAACTACATATAGTCTAAGTTCTAATGTAGCTATAATTGTTCAGCAGAAAGATCCTAATGTCACCATGGACATTGTTCAATTCTTAAAGGGATCAAAACAGAATACCAATGTTTAGGATGGGTGAAAGTTGAAAATGTTAGTGTGACAATAGTATACTGTGTCTTGAAATATAACATAAATGTAGGCTTGTCCAAGTCTCAGAAAAACCAAACACCCGTGAAAATGAAGTTGGTGACAAGAATGGTTATAGGCAAAGAGAAAGATCCTCCTGAGAAGAAATAGAAATAGTTGGGGCTGTATAGCGGCAAGATAAATGTGCAGAAGAAATAGACAATTTTTCTTATTTGTGCTTCTCATAATGTAAAGAGAATTCTGTTTAATGAATTTGAAAGACAGTATGTTAAGAATTTGCATGTAGAAGTACTTCTTGCACAATGCAAAATTAGGCTATGAATTAAAAGAGCAAAAAGATTGTGTGGTGAGTGAAGCATTCAGAATTACATTTAAAAAGATTCATGACTTCACATAATTGCTATAAACCTTCCTGAGTAGAGGAGCAAGATAGCAATGAGCTGAACGAGTTAGAAAAACATTCTGACAATTGTGAAGGGCTGGGGGGAGAAATAGAGAAGTTCACTATTTTATGTTTATTATAAGGTTTCCTACACTTCCCTGAGAAGCATTTGCCCAGTGATAGTGGTAGGGTAGCTGAAAATAGCACTTCTACCATATTATAGATGTCATGCAACCTATGGGGAACAGTCCTGCCGAGAAGGACTTGGGTGCACTGGTGGATGAAAAGCTGGGCATGAGCCGGCAATGTGCACTCGCAGCCCAGAAGGCCAACTGTCTCCTGGGCTGCATCCAAAGCAGCGTGGCCAGCAGGTCGAGGGAGGGGATTCTGCCCCTCTACTCTGCTCTGGTGAGACCCCACCTGGAGTCCTGTGTCCAGCCCTGGAGCCCTCAGCACAGGAAAGACATGGACCTGTTGGAGCTGGGCCAGAGGAGACCACAACAATGATCAGAGGGATGGAACAGCTCTGCTGTGAGGACAGGCTGAGAGGGTTGGGGTTTTTCAGCCTGGAGGAGAGAAGGCTCTGGGGAGACCTTCTTGCAGCCTTCCAGTACTTCAAGGGGGCTTGTAAGAAAGATGGGGACAGACTTTTTAGCAGGGCCTGTAGCAATAGGACAAGAGGTAATGGTTTTAAACTGAAAGGGGGCAGATTTCAGCTAGATCTAAGGAAGAAAATTTTCACCATGAGGGTGGTGGAAGACTTGTCACAGGTTGCCCAGAGAGGTGGTAGATGCCCCATCCCTGGAAACATTCCAGGTCAGGTTGGACGGGACTCTGAGCAACGTGATTGAGTTGAAGATGTCCCTGCTGGTTGCGGGGGTGTTGGACTAGATGACCTTTAAAGGACCTTTCCAACCCAAAGATTCTATGATTCTGTGAACAGGTTTTTAGGAACCGTGTACCTAAAATAACTTTCTTTTCATTTGAGAATATATTTATTTTCTTCCAGGTTGACATAGAAATTAATGGAGAGGCTGTAGATTTGCACATGAAACTAGGAGACAATGGAGAGGCCTTTTTTGTGCAGGAGATGGATAATGATCAGGTAAGAGCCAAAACTAACTTTAATTTCTGAAAAACCCAATGCCTGCTCTTCAGAGTCAGCTTTGAGTTTAGGAATTTTGTTGAAAAACATACCTTTACCCATTTTATGGTTTTGAAAGTTTCTGGACAATTTTCTGCTATGGAAATTTAATACTATGCAGTTACTTCATTTTTTGAGTTGCTGAGACTGAAAAAATCTAAAGAAGGTAATCACATAACTAAAAAATAAATCAGAGTTTTATGTGTACGCCAGTGTGTGAACACAAATATCACGAACACAGTTCATGTGCTTGAAGATGTGTACAACAGAGGTTAATATGTCCATGGACCAGTTTTTGCAGCAATCTTTACTTTGAACATATGCACTCAACAGACTGCCAGTAAAAGTGCACATGCACTGTAAACATCTGCGCACGTAGCAATTCTGGTACTCACCAAAGACATGATCTTGTGTGGTGGGTTGCACCTGGCTGGACACCAGGTGCCCACCAAAGC
>NW_010536663.1:0-5971 GCF_000687285.1 Phaethon lepturus | reverse complement strand
TCTCAAGACCAACCGCTCCATAATCTTCCCTTCCTTGCAGAGGAGGTTTTCCTCACTGGGTTAACTGTTGGCTTTCTCATGTCCAACCCTATGTCCCCAGCAATATATTCTGCTATCGATCATATCTTTTCCCCTTTTCCTTTTCCAGTATCCCTTGACAGTCAGTCATCTCAGTAGCCTAAGTTCTGGTTAAATTATTTTTTTCCCTTGTGCATCCTCTTGCCTTTCAGAAGTGCAGTCCATTGTCTGGCCTGACACTTGTTCTTGTGGAGCGACTGGGATGTTGTATTCAAGTATTTGAAACCTGATACAAAGAAACCCAAAGCCTTTAAGACAGTAGAGGACTTTCTGTTGGTTTTGAGCTGTCTAGCTGCTCGATTCTTAAGAGCAATGTTGTCTCTGGCCCCTTGGCTTTGATAATTGTAACATTGGGACAAGTAGGAAGGAAGCTGAAGGGCAGTTGCAGTCTTCCTCGGTTTTAAAATTGACACTAGCGTGTAGTTCAGCAACCTAGGAAAGGAACCTTGATCCAGCATCTAATGATTGATTTCTACAAAATAGGCAAGACTTGGACTTAAAAGTTCTTAGGAAATCTGTATTAGAAAGTCAATCACTATCTTAAAATAAATATATAGCTTGAAAGACAAATAGGCTTTATTATGTCTCTATTAAGTTTTTCTTAGTGATCAGAAGATGCTGCAATGACCTACTCATTATTTTAGACCAATTTCATGGATTCTTAACAAGAATTCATTGCAATTATTCTCATGGCTTGAGCTCTAAAAATGCTAAGCTCTCGAAGATAAATATTACTAATGCAATGTCTTCTAATTAAAATTGAAAAGGATAGAATATTAATAAGATTTCACATATGGATTAATACTTGTAGTGTCACTGGAATATTAACGATTTTCCATAGACAAATTTTTTTGATCGTTTTTATGATTTCTATATGGAAATAAAGTTCTGTATGTGGAAGACTGAGTTTTTAGTAAGATAGTTACAGGTATGGGAGATCTTGTACGGGTTTACAAAGATCTTCTGTCTGGTTTTGTATGACCATTTAAAATCTGTAAACTTTTAGGTTCATAATGGTATGTTATCTGTAAGTGAACTGACTCATTTAAAAATAGAATAGAGTGTGTTTTCATGGAAGGAAGTATTTTTCTTTTAAAATCTAGTCTCCTGTGCTTAGCTGCTGAGGTTTCATAAGATAACCATAATTTACTTGAAAATACAAGAATTGGAGGAGTGAAGGAGAGGATTGGGGTTTTTTTTAGGTTGAGGGGGGTGGAGCGTGTTGTTTGTTTTTTAAATTACATTTTTGAAAAGTTGTTAAGTGAACAGCAGGAGTGCAAGACAAAGCATTCAGAAATGAGGAGATATTGGAAATCATTTATTCTGTGCAGGGAGTAAAATGGTAGGATGATGAGAGAGCAGGAGCCTGACAGAGCTTCTGGGACAGAGGAAAAGGGGCAGGAGCTGGTCTGAGCATGGTGGCTCAGACCATCATGGGGCTAAGTGAGCAGAAATCAGGAATCAGTAGCAGAGAAAATGGGCAGTAATGTGGCTGCATCTGTAAAGATCTGTAAAGATTGTGTCGTATTTCATTACACCATCAAAGGCCAAATCAGGGCTTGGCAGCTTTGTGGCTGTAGGATTCATTTATTTAATGTGTTACTCTACTTAGTATGTAAGTGCATACTACCTGTCTTCACTGTGTGGGTGTGGTACCATCTCTGGTGTATACAATACCATGGTCTTTGAAGAACTGGCAGAAAATGTTAGACATACCAGTTGTGAGCTATTAGTCCTACCTAATCACTCTGAACTAGCCACATTCTCCCAAGTAGTTGTGCAATGCTTACGTCCTTCTACAAGGAGATACATGTATGTATGGTAATGAATTTGCTGCTAATGGGAACAGTGGGGCTCATGCTTTCAGGACTGAGTCACTTATCTTGGCCATGGAAAGGACTATTTTTAAATGGACATTTTCATGTAGTTCCATTTGTATACATTGACATTCTAAACACATACGTATTTGTCATATGTTTATAATTAGGAAAAATGTAAACAAAGCTCAGATACTCCAGTGGTAGGTGACAGTATGATACCTTTAGGCAGTTATTTCAGTGCTGTCTAATAAAATGTGAAATGGTTTCCTCAGGAAGCTCCACCAACAGGGTTACTAAGAGCTGGCCTATATAAAGCTCCACAGAGTGTATGTGGGGAATCTGACCCTGCTGGGGTGAATAAAAGAACTAGAGGTGCAATATTTTGAAGATGTGCCATCTGAAAAGCAGCATTGTGCAAACTGAATAACACTTTGTCTTGCCATGGATGAAAAAATGCTCTTTTTTTCTTAACTGAAAAAGGGCTGTAAGGTCAGATCCTTTAAAGAACAGTGAAATTACGTTTTTTGTTAAACACTTTATAGTGCATTTATTAACATATGATTTTCCTTCTGCCTGCCTGGAAGGGAAGTTTGGGACATTTAGCATGATTCTATTTGGATACTAAACGATGGATGAAAAGTTGGGGTAAAATTGTCGTTATCATTCTCTTATTCATAAACAAAAATTAGAAGTAATATGTTTTTTCCCAAAAGATAAATAAATATTTAGCACAGAAGCTTGCTTTTTCTTCAGAGAGCATCCATGAACTAGGTTCAAAAGAAAGCCTGTTTCATTTTTTTCCAGTACTTTTCAAGATCCCATACTCCCAGCTTGCTAACTCTGTCTCTTATAGCAAGACTATAGTGTATATAGTCCCTTTGCTGCTGGGCTTGGCTTAAACAAAGGGGCTAGCTTGCCTTTTTTTTTTTTTTTTTTTTTTTTAATGCTATGTACATTTAGCAAGTCTGTTGATTTTAATGAGGACTGATTTGGTTTTTTGGGACCCAGATGGCTTATGGCAGGCATTAGTGCTTTCCAGCATTAGAATACTCTGGAATATTAAACATAATTTAAATTAAACTGATGATGTCAGAATAAATGAATAATTGAATGAGATATATTTTGTGAAACACCTGAGGGATTTTCTTTCCCTGTTTTTATACATATTAATTTTCAGGGAGCACTTATCTGAGTGAGACTCTGGAGTGTCATTATTCTGCTGCAGGTAGTACCTGCAGGTAGTAGTGGATAACTGCAAATAGTCATCTGTCTTCCTCCTCTTCCCAAAATCCTCAGTGGTTTCCATTTATAAAATAGGAATGATGGTGTTTTTTCTTGTTCATAAAGGTTCTGTTGAAGAGTTACATGCTTATATGTTGAGTGCAGACAGTGAAGCCAAGGTGGAAATGTTGATATTATTTTGGGTTTTGTTGCAATGGTAAGCTTATAGGTGTTACCAAGTCCAGCCTATTTGTTCTGTGCTGGAAACTGCATGTCTGTTTTGGGAAGAGGAAGAGGGTCTAGATTTTGTTCCTCCCAGTGTTTTCATTTAATTTCCAGCTCTGCCTGTTAATCTTCAGTTTGACTCTCCAGTTAAATTCAACCTACTTCTTCAATGGATTTAACAATAGGTTTCTGTCCTTGAATTTACAGAGCACATTGCCTGTTACAGACTTATGTGAGGGTTTGGTATTTTTTTTGCCCTTCCCCCCCACCCCCTTTTAAATAATAGTTCTAAATCCTCCTTGTACTTTACCATATTTCTGTTATGAAGAAGAAAACAATTTCCCTCCCCCACAGTTTCAGGTGAGACCTGTGGAGGACCCACATAAGTGGGTGAAATGACTAAGCATGAAAAGCACTCTGACTGTGTGCAGAGATGTATCTGGTGCAGAACGAGTAAGCAAAAAGAAAACACATTTTTCTCAATCTCACAGCACATACTGCAAGAGTATTTTCAAATGACCCAATAGCTGTGTGACAGTATCCCATTAAATTAGGGAAGTTAATTCGTTTTTGTATCTTGGTGATCTTAAGCCTTGAAAAGTATTTTTAATCCCTGTCAAACACTGGTACACTTACTTTGCTTAATAGCTATAGAATTTAGTCTCTTTGGACAGTAAAAAAAAAAATCCAATGTTTTCTTAACATAATTAAATGGTAATCCTTAAAACCTTTTCATGTGCCTTGCACGTGGATAATATGTGGTGAATCAGAGAACATGTTGGGTGTAAAGAATTATCTGTCAAACGGTACCAAATGCTGAGGGGTTTTATTATCAAAATATACTGATTGTAATAAATGACATTCACTATGTCATTTCACTATGTGCTGAAAGCATTTACAACACAATACGTCATTACTGCTAAATGAGGAATTTGAAGGTATAATTACAGTAGGTAAGCATACAGTGGCACTCCCCCAGGTTGCCTCCCAGGCACGCTTTTTGAAAAATACAGTATAGACTTTGAGATGATACAGCAACATTTTCCTCAGAGAGCTCTCATGACTTCAGAAGTGGAAGTATGGGAAAGAATATTCAACTGTTGGTCTTAAATTGGAGTCCTGTAAAACAGCAGAGTCTGCTTCAGTAAGATTTCAGGATGTAGTCCTTAGATATTTTGCCTTCTTAACCTGAAAATAAAGGTACGTGTATCCAGTAGTCCTGTTGTATAGCTGGATTCCGGTTGCCTTTGGAGCTAATAAGCTGGAAGGGTCTTATTGATGTCTAGTGGATAGATGATAAAAGACTTTTTGTTTGTACATTGTCATACAGGCACATCTCATCTGTGCCACTGAAGATGCTGCTGACAGGCACAAACAGTAACATCTTGTAATTGATTAGATTTCTTGTTAAGTATCTTTTGAAAGACAACAGCAGATATAACGAAATATCTTCTGCTGTCCTGCTAAAGCAATTCATCATGGGAAATAAAACAAGATGCGTTGCATTTAACAGAATGGTATTAAACACAAAATTTGTATGTGTATGTATATAATTGCACATGGAGTAATATATTTGAATATACAACATTTTCTTGTGTATCATTGTTCACATTCTCTGTGATTTTTAAATGCATGAGGTGAAACCACATTTACTAGTATATTTGAAACATAACAACTGTTACTTTTTAGAGAGCAGTGGGGTGCCTTGCAGGAGGGACTGGCACTGAAACAGTACCGTGCAGAGTAAGAACCTTGAGACAAGCTAATCATGTTGTTTTGGGTGCTGCCAGTCTGCGGTAGGGCACAAGTATAGGTCTTGAGGTACATTTTCAAAATACGAATTGAAGGAAGGTGGTATACGTGCTAAAAGGGGAAAGCAATCAAGTCATGTGATTTCAAGCAAGAGGCAGTCTGCATAATTTTCAAAGGTTAAGTAAGTGAAAAGATGAATAAAAAGTTTACAGTCAAGTTGGATCAGAGGAGAGCAGAGATTGTGAGGGTATCGTACAAGACTGGAAAGAACTCGTTTGGCTGGACAGGTTTGCCCTGTCTGTCACTATGTGGTCTTTCAGAGGGTGATTGAGGTTGTTCAATGTTCCCTTTTTCAACTTAACAGTTGATCCTTTAAGATTTTAATTTTCTAAGGAACCTGAAGGCTGTAAACTGACTAATGTGATAGTCCTGGGACTGATGCCAAATCATAGTGATGAAATGGATTTTTGCAGCTTTTGTGATCAACTTTATTATATGTCTAATGTCAAAGATAAGGTTAGATCTTATCCTTGCTGTGACTTTCCATTTTCATTATCCATAGCTAATGGAGATTCAGCATCAACAAAGTTTTGTCTGGCAAAGGCAATTCCCATTGAAAAGTAGATCTGTGCTCAGATATTTCATAATATCGGTGCTACTGTTGCTATTAATATTACTAATTTATATTATAGGAGTTCAGAAAGGAGGCGATCGAATTTGTGTTTCACAGGATCACAGACTGGTTGAGGTTGAAAGAGACCTCTAGAGGTCATCTAGCCCAATCCACCTGCTCAAGCAGGAGGTTTACAAAGCAAGATAAGAGATTAGGCAGATGTCTGTCTACAGTTTCTCCAGGAGAATGCTCTGGGAGATGC
>NW_010536662.1:0-11373 GCF_000687285.1 Phaethon lepturus | reverse complement strand
CTCAATCCCCTCATCCAGATCATCTATAAAGGTACTGAATTTACTCTGCACCCAACCTAACCAACCCTTTGAAGTGGTCTTGCATAGAACCAGTTATTCAGACCCTGCTGTGGCTTTACCGTGATTCTCACCACGGTGACTTTCTGCTCTGAGAGGTTCACATTCTGTGAAATGTGCTATGTCGCAGCAGTTGCATGGACTGTCAAAATACAGGCTTGACGGAACATCACCAGCTGGTTGCCTCCCTCACTCAAACATGCATTCTCTGTTGTGCACTTTTCTACTCTGGCTCTCCAAAATAAACTTTTTATTTACTTCGTACAGCAAAGGATTCTGTTGCCTGTCTCCAGTTGAGAGCACCGGGGTGAAGGGTTTTAGAAAGACTCATCTTTGCCGGGTAGTTGGTTTGCTTTAAGGTGAAAGTCTCCTGAGATGCTACACGGAACAGAAAATGAATTGGCTTGGATTTCCTCAGGGCATTTTTTGCCTCTAACTATACAAAACTATTTTATCTCCACAACAGGCCATTGTTAAGAAGAAACTGCTTGGTCAGAAGGACCACTGCTATGGCCACAGATAGGTGGTCTTTTTCCGAGAGGGTAGAAGGAAAAACATGTGACTAATACACTGCTAAATGCCATTCTCCATCATTAAACCTCAGTCCTGGGAGTGTCTACACAAGTAAATACTTACCTCCCTGAGTAATCTATCTGAATCATATTAGCAAGATAATGTAGGATCAGGCCTTTGTGTTATATCAAAACCTGCTTTTTTGCTCCTAAGAGTATTTGCAAATTGGCTCATGAACACTTTTATGTATGCCTATCATTTCACATTCTTATTAGTATGAGGAAACAGCAAATATGAAGAAACTTGGTAAGAATCACTTTCGTCTGTGATTCCTCACACTGACTGACTCAACCCAGCTTTGAAGACATAATCAGTTAAAAAAAAAACTTGGTACATGAGCATGCATTCCTGTTTACAATGTGTTGGATCGCATCACAAAGTCAGTGACCAGAAGCAGCCATGACTGGACTGCCAGCCCTGTATTATTTGCAATGGGAAATGATTTTCAGGCTTTGTGAGGTTTATTCTTTTAACTGAAACTGAGTCAGATCCATTTTAAGGCAGTGGAAAAATATTAATCATTGCTGAGAATCTAAAATCTAATGTGCAGGAGCCGTTACTTCAAATTCAGCTTGTGTTTATGTTTTTATTGTTCAGTATATAGGCACCTGACAACTGGGTATAGCACCCAGGGTGGATGCACTTGGTTGCTCATACCCACAATACCAATATTCATATGACAAGCATTGCAAACCTTCTTGGAGCAACTTACTGCTGTTAATTTTTTTTTTATATTAAAAAGAAGATTATCAAATCTGCTTTTCATTTCGCTTAACGGTAAAAAAAGTTTATTTGATTAGTGTTTTGAAACACTAAATTAAATACAAATGAATTAAATAATAATTAAATAATTAAATTTGAAAGTTTATTTCACAACAGATGTCTTCCATGTGGTAATTTCCCTTTAAAATTGAACATCTAGTTGTACTTTGTGCATGAACCATTTGCATAGTTAAATATCATAACAATGTAGGGGAACATTGATTTTAGCTTGCATAACTTAACTTACCGCATTAGCCATGATGTTATTAATCCTATTGATTTAAGTGTGATTGCTTGTGTCAAGGAAGAAAGAACCTCACAAAAGATAGAAATACTTATTTTTGTTTTGAAATTGCAGCTTATAAAAACTTGTTTGACCAGCTGCACGTAAGTAGCTGGTTTGCACGTTTGTATTCAAAGAGTCACTCCTGAGAGCAGCTAAGCGTCTATAACTGGAAAAAGTTGAAATTAATGGGTGTTTAGTATACCTTTGAAAAGGAGAAGAAAGTATTTTTTCTGGGGAAAATTACTGTGAAGGGATGCATAGCTACTGGCTCTTAAAAATGTCACAAATTTTTAAGAACTGAAGTACAGCTGATGTCATGCCTGCCCCTCTCAGTTGCCTGCACGTGCAGTGGAAAGAGTATATTATTATTCTAGGTGGAAGAAAGTTCCTAGCTCCATGAACAAAGCCACTAGCAGATTTGCTCATTAGCTTATTGGCAATGCATGTCCATTTTATGTGATAAGCAGAAGTGAAAGGATTAATCCTCTGTCAGGCAGGAGTATAAGTCTAAAGGAGAAGGAGAAGGTCATTTGGCTGCCCTCAGATAAGAAAAGAACTGCTAATACTTGCTGATTTCTACACATAGTTATGAAAATTAGGGAACATAAAATAATAGGTGATACCAGATGGTTCTTAAGTTTACCTCATAAAATAGCTTTGATAAGTGTTTATAAATACTTAAGGGCCCAGTACTACCAACCTTTACACAAATTATTTTTTCAAATGCAAAAAAACCCTACATAATTCAGCGAGACTGTTTGTGAGTAAGGGTTACTCATACCAATAAGACTTTACAGGATTGGATCCTTAAAAATTGATAAACATTAACAAAATATTTTGATGGCTAAGTTAAAGAATCATCTGGTACCATCTATTCCTTTAAGCTTCTCAGGTATTAATATCTTTGTACAAAAATCAGCAAGGAATGCCACTTCTTCCAGTGCCGAGATAAATTGAGTGACTTTCTCCTTATCCATTAACTAATACTCCTTTTACTTGAGTACTCAATTCTTTTCATAGCCAACAATGGTATGAAATTCAATTCTAGATGTAGGTACATTAAAAAACTAAATCTAGCAATGGTCTTACCTCTAGTGGCATGTGCTTAGGAGTTTAGAGGGAACATTTCTTCTGTTCATGGGCCAGAGTGTGATTTTTTTGTAGAGCACAGTGGAAAGATGTGCCAGCAGCACATTCTCCTTGGGATTACTCCATGCTCAAAGGGAGGATGCACAGAGGGCCCTGAGCAGTAGTCTGCTTTGAGCCACAAGAGCAGCAAAACACATGGAAGTTTGCGTCCTGGGAATATTAAAAACAACACAAATTACAGTGTTCATACTATAGCCGTATTCCTAAATTGGATATCTGCTTCTGCTGTCTTTCTAGTCTTGATGGTGCCACCAGTCTTCATGCTTCTCTCAGCCCATAGGTACTGCCAGTGCATGTATAGGTGATGAGGTTTTCCCCCAAGAAGATTAATAATGGGCAAAAGCCATCTTTGCAGAGGGCCAGTACAAAACCTTTGTGTCTCTTAATCTCACTTAAGCCCTGTGATAGGAATGTGCAGACCATCTTGATTTCTAAGCACTGCTACTCTCACAAGGGTTTGAGGATTAGGCTTTAAACACTCTCTTCAAGAAGTACCAATAACGTCTGTTTTACTGTATTTGGCAGGTTCTGTCATTTTGAAAGATCTCGCTAGTTTTGCACAGTCCCTTTTCTACGTAGCAAAGAGTTGCACTGTATTATAGAAGAGAGTTTCTGTTTTAAGTAACAGAAAATCCTTAGACTGTCAATAATTCATTAGCTCTGAAAGAGAAACAGCAGTTGTAAATAAGCTCAACTAGTTCAGCTTATACTCCACCTAGCTCTGATTTAGAGAAATATATAAATAGAGAAGTGTATTTTTCTGCTATGTGCCATCTCTTGAAATTGGTGTTTTGGGCTGCTCACAAAATAGCATGCATTTCTGGGATACTTAAATATTAGAAAAAAGAACTAGAGAATAAATATATTCAATGCTAGTCAAAACAGGTTAGTGGAAGTTAGGTCTTGTCAGATACACTTGTGGAATTTTTGGTTATTTAGAAGATTTACATAAAAGATTACAGGTCTGCATGAGAAAAGCAGCTGTACTGGTAGGATTTACTTGGATTTCTGCAAGGCAGTTGACTTAATACCACATGACATTTTGATTTCAAGACTTGCATTACATGGAATTAACAGGTCACCCATTACAAGGATTAAGAAGAGTCTCTCTGACAAATTTCAAAATGTAGTCTTTTAATGGAAAGGTTTCATTCGATGTGGGGAGCTTTCCCTGCAGAATCAGAAACAGTCTTCACCTAATACTGTTTTATATTGCTTTCAGCAGTCCAGGCCATGAGATAAAATCTTTGCTTTAAAGGCTTGCATATGACACAATGTATTTTAGCACAGTAAATAAAGAAGATATATTACTTCTGCAGTGATTTGATCTGGCTAAATGATCACGGTCCAACAAGCAGCACACTAAATTCATTTTACTACAGTCAAATGCAAATTAATACCTCTGGGAACCAAAAGCTTGTAGGAATGGACACTGTCTCGGAGAGCAGAGACTCAGGGAATGATGAAAAGTGATTAGCCTACATAATCACCCTTAACATGAGATCTCAGTGAAATGCTGTGGAAGGGACTCAGCACAGTCCTTGTGTGTTTCCAAAATATCAAGTGCCTGTGCTTTAAAGCAGATGAGAAAATATTGGAGAAAATCCAAATATTTTGTGAGTCATGCACAAGTCTTGAGATGGAAGGCTTAAAGAGCTGGACATATTCCACGTACTCAAGAAAAGGTTGAGAGGATACAGGGAAAAGATAACAGATAGCGGTGAGCTTTTTCACTCTTGCTGACAAAAGCACAACTATATCCAGTGACTGGAAGTTTAAGGCTACATGTAATCAACCTTGAAATCAGATGCAATTTCCTAGCAGTAAAGGTAATTAAACTCTGTAAGAGCTTACGAAGGGAGGTGGTGCACTCACCGTTGCTTGATCTTGTCCTAAAAACTGGCTGGCTGTCTTAAATACGGGCTTTACTTCAGCTTCTGGGAGAACTTCTAATGGACAGAGCAGCCTCAAATAGGGAGGTCACGTCAGGCGAGATCCCCTGGTGATCCCTCTAGCCCTACATCCATTAGAATGACGCATCTTTGCGACTTCTTCCATTATGGCTGAAACAAGATGGCTTGAATTACACCCTACCCACTCAGATACTTGGAGGTTGGCATTAAGGTAATGAGTATAATCAAATCCCATATTTGAGAGCTCCAGTTGGCTGCTTACAGCAGTGGGGAAGAATCTCTTCTCCACTCCTCCCAGAGGATATTTGGCCTCATATATTCTGCAGCAGAACTTTTTGCCTTCTCTTGAAGCATGTATTATTTATTTTGCTGTATCCAGGAAGAGAGTAAACCAATGCAGAAAATTATCTTAGACATTTGATGCTTGGGTCTGAATTAAGCCCAGTCCAGGAGCAGAAGAGATTTTTCTAGCTCAGATTGGCAAGGATGGTTGATTTTTTGCATGGATTGTTTCTGTGATTGTCTGGGCATGTCACACCTAATCAGTTCTCAAGTATTGCGTGGATCTCAGGTGCTGCTTTAGACACAGTTTGGTTATTCAAGGACTAAAATATCATGGGCTAATGAAAGTAATTGCGTACAGCATTTACAACACGAGGGACATGTACAACATTTAATAGCCTCTGATACACAGGACATCAGACTATACAATCTGACGGTCTCTCTTGGCCTGAAATTGTGAGGAAATATGAAACTTGTACATAACATAATAGCAGCCCCTACTTTTCCAGGGCTTCGAGGAATACACATAGTTACACCATGAGTCACAAGCACTAAACAGTCTCCACTGCCACTGTCGGGGAGAGACAAACCCATGGAGAATTCAAAAAACAAAGCAAGTCTGACCAAAATTAAAAAAGACACCAGCACAAAATATTGCCACTTGCTTGCAGGTCTTTGCTTTGCATGCATGGAAAGAACTTCTCAGAGGTACCTGTAGGAGAGACCTGGCCTCACAGCTTCTGCCATCCTCAGTCCCTTCCTGCCTATGCTGATAGGACAGGACTGCAGGACAGACAGCTTGGTCATAGAGAAGCCCTGTTTGAAGCAGGTTTCTGAAGACTTTTTTAGAAGCCCTAAGCTGTGAGATGTTTCAGCTTTGTGACAGGTGAGGGTGCTCAGCAACCCTGCATGAGAACTCGGATATTTAACATCCTCTCTGCAAAACATTCACATAGGCACGATGGTTTTTCGGTGTGGTTGCCAGGTACAAGTGGTTCCATCTGGAAAACCATTACTGAATAAACATAAATTAGCTGTTCCTCTATGTAGACTAAGACAACTAGTCATAACTTGTTTTTAACCTCTTACCCAGAGAGCTATGTAAAGGAATGAAAGAAAACCAACTCAGACTGGTGAAACAAGACAGAAAACACATGTACGTGTATCATACCAGTATAGATGCACATGTCCATGACTTATTGTCTCTGAATAATATGCTTATAAAATAAGTGTTGTATTAATCACTAAGTGTAATGAATAGTGTGACACTGCAAATTATTCATAAACAAAATGAATAAACCACAGTATAGTAGATCTCCAAAGTGTTTGTAGCCTGCAAGAGCACAGTAGTTATAGCTTCATATAACACCACAGAACTGTGGATACTTACTCTTGCTGCAGGGTAAGAGGAAAGGACACATAGCCTCAGCTCATCAAGATATTCTTCTATTTAGATTTATCACAAGTTTCTCTTAAACTACAGTTTTATTTAAGAAATGGGCTTGTCTCATTGAGTGTATGTACAGACTGCAAATGAGGTTTTCTGAACAAATCCTCTGTTGCATAATTCTTGCTGTCATTTTTAATAGCTAGGTGGAAGAAAAAAAAGTTTGCATAAAGAATCATTGTTTGTGATGGGACATAGAAGAAGCAACCAGGACTATCCTAGGAACAGCTTGAAGGGTGTCTGGGCAGTAAATGAGAAACTTTGGTGGATTTATTATCTTCCTGAAACAGATGAAAAAGAGATTTAAAAAAGTAATCCAGCAACAAATAACAATAACATAACAGGTATTCATTCCAGCCATCTGAGACTTGGACATCTGAGATACTGTTCAAAGGATATTGAAGATATTTCTTACTTTATGTACACTTTCATGAAGACTTACAAAAACTTGATTGCTCTGGAAGAACTCACATGGTACCCAAGATCTGTTATCTTGAGTCTTTCAAAGTAATCAACTTGATTGATTAGGCTTTAGGTTGATTTTTTTAAGTTATGTCCACTATTTTTATGTAGAAAACTGTTAGCCAAATTCACTGGGAAATTGTGGATATTTACTGAACGTGCATGTTTTGCCATACGTTTACATGGTATTTTACATTAATAGAAAGCAAAGTATGATGTGCCCCAAAGAAGCTGCCAACCTAAGATCTTGATCCTGCAAGTATTTATACATCTCTTCAATATTATGCACCAAGAGTACTGCCATTGAGTTCAACTGACCATTTTAAAGGATTTAAAGTTAACTGTGTGCCTAAGTCTTTTGCTAAGTGACACTTTTAATAATACCTATGGACACACTGGGAAGACAAAATATATGGAGTAAATGATCCCTCATGCTTAGGCACTTAGTTTCCACCTAGATAAAATGGGAAGGTATATGCAACTGACTTTTAAAGTAAGTCTTGCTCACAAGATGGAAAGTGCTGTATAAAAGCTGTTATTACTATAAGATAGCTATTTCTTTTTCCTGCAACCAGTTTGTTGAATAAAAGTACTTTTATCTTCCATGAAATTGTCTTGCATGACATTTATGTTATGGTGTAATAACAGGTATGGTATGGTATGGTATGGTATGGTATGGTGTTATGTTATGGACAAATATGTTACGGTGCAATAACAGGTATTACAGGGACACGACATGATCTGTAGTAACATATTTATATATCTCCTGTGTGTGAAGATTTCCTTCTCTTCACATACATCAGATATCAGACATCCCTTGTTATTACTGTTCTTTGGCGCTGGACATCGGGGAGGACCAAGACTGAAACCCTAAGAAGATGTGCATTTTCCCTCCTTCATAAACTAAACTCTGAAGAGAAGCTGATGGAGATTTAACATAGTCTGTGATTCTCGTAATTATTCTTTAACAGTCTCCTTTTCAGGAGAATTCCACAGAAAACAGTCCAATGTGAACCCCCCATTGAATTAAGCTTTGCCAGTGCAACCTGGATGAAGAAGAACCATGAAAGAACAAGAGGTCCTGGGAAAATGCATGAACACTGACTCTGTTTTTTAGGAAGTGAGACAAGTATGACTTTCTGCACAGAAGCCCACTAAGGGATTTTTTGTTACAAGGTGCTGATCTTAGGCAAACTGCCGAAGCTTACTGAAGCAAGTTACTGACTCTTGATAGATACATAGTGATCCGCTAGAACAACTGTAAAACAAAAGAAAGTAAGAAGATCAAGTAAGCTGAAACATTTGAAGCATAATTGCCTCCTTTCTTCTGGCTGTCAATAAAATCAGACTTTTTTGCTCTTGCTCAACTAGTTAAGTGCACAAATTCTGACTAGAGTTCTTGTTAACTATTGTGCTGGAAGACACTAAAGGCTGTCATCCAGTGTTTAACCTGAATAAACATTAGACCCCACAATGAATAAACATTAGACCACAGTTGTCTGCCAAGAACTCTTTCAGGCTCAGTGGAGTATCTGTAAGTGTTAGTAAAAACTGATCATTAATCAGAGGGGAGTAATTGCCCCAGATACCCAACAGGCCAGAGAAAATTCATATGGGTGCACGTTTTTTCTGGTTGCAGGGGGTGAGCCTGCTCACAGGGTTTGTCTAAGTTGTCACCCTCTCTGAAAAGCAGCTGGAGCTTAGACCCTCTTGATTTTGCTATTATATTTTAAGGGAGCCAATTATCCTGTGGCATATTCATTTAAATGAATTTAAATTGTAAATAAGTAAACAGGATTAGACCAAGGATTTGGCCTGACTCTTATCAGCTTGGGGGGAAACAATGAGATGAGGTCCCCAAATAATATTGCTGCCAGCTAATGATTTGGTTCACTAAGAGAACCGTCTTGTGATGATAGTCATATTAAAAGTGCCTAAAATCATTAGAATTAATTTTAAAATGGTCTCTGGGAAGCAGCTGGGCAGGGACTTAGAGGAAGAGAATGAGAGAGAGAAAAGTGAGGACATTAAAATGGACTGATTAATAAAATATGAATACAGACAAAGCTGTGCAGCTGGCGTTTCACACTAGCATTTAAAAATAGCCATACATATTATTTCTGCCTCTGGACCTATATCACTTTAAATCTTTTAGAAACATATTAAATTACTCAAAGAGGGACCATTTTGAAAAGCTCCCTAGAGTTATGCATGATAATTAAAAAGATGTTCACTGTAAATCCTTCTGTCTAGTTCAACAGTATTATCTGCTTACAGACAACCCTCAGAGGGCAAAGTCGCAGCCTTGATCCGACAAAATTATTGTCCAGTGATGATGCATTGTCTGTGCTAACAGAAATGCAGCATGAGCACAGTAACAACGGATCTTATATATCGATGCTACCATGTCAGGAGAAAAACATCAACTACATCATTGTTTATACTAACGAGACATTTCTGAAATAGCATTATTTGTCTGAAACCGAGGACAGATCAATTTCAAAAGTCAAGGAGAACAGGTAAGGGAAGAGTCAGTTGTACTCAATTTTCCATTTTAGGACAAATATAATTCTCTAGATCATGCAGAAGCATCACGAAAATAAGTATAAAAATTAATTTGAGGGAGATGAGTGGTTGAAAACATTTGGACGGCAAGATCTCTGTGTACATAGGAGTTCAGAAGATCATGATCTTAGAAATAGTATGATTCAGTAAAAAAAACAGGGTGGAAAGAAATCCTTTAATTCATCTGGAACTGTATACTGAAAGAAAAGAGAACTGAATTTGAAGTTTTTATTAGTCATCACTGAGGCAAGACATGTATCTGTATCTGACCTACAAAGCAGATTTTTTAAGCAACGTACCACTGTTCCCCGTTGGGCATGCAAAACCACGCTGCGTTTTGGAATAGCATCCACCCTGATGCTGAGGGCTGGCACAGGCTTGTGCAGTTTTCCCTCGTTTAAACCTTCAAGACAGAACTGAAGTGAGAGCTTGATCTTTCCTTCATCCTAAAGTCAAGGACTGATTTTAATCCCATTCCTTTTTTCCTCTCACTTATAGCCACGTGCAAGAAGGGGTTGGGCAGCGCTTCCTAAATGTGCTGAGGAATCTCCTCCTGGAGAGGTTGTGTGCGTAAATATTGTGCGTGCTTTCGAGGGTGAGTCATAACGTGGCCCCTTTTACCACAGAACAGTAATAAAACAACGTAATCATTTTTATGAGAGATACATAGGCCCTTCCATGCTTCTTACAGTTTGAATGGTTGCTTTCATTATGAACCTATTAGTTCAGGGTTTTAACAGAGCCAAGCAGCTCTGCTTCAGGCTACTATTTGGCACATACCACCACCAGCACAAGACTAATGGTTTATTTGAACAGTTTAATAAAATTCAACATCTCACTGTTGCCAGGCTCAATGACAAGCAAAAATGCATATGGAGGTTTTCAGATTTTACAAACCTTGTTCAGATTGTACAAGGCATCTTTGCCTTTAAAAACTAACTACACAAAAAGATGAGAGTTCCTAATTTGAGGTAATTGCCTTGCCAAATTAGGTGAAAAACGTATTACAATATTGGCTGACATACTAATGGGTAAAAATGATGCTCAGAGATCGCACAGTAAACAATTGAAATTCAATGGAATTTGGTTTTAAATATCTGTAGATGATTGAATAACAACAATGTGAACCATCTGTCATGGCAGGGTACAATGATGAATTGCATGCTGTGCTCTTTTGTAAGGTGCTTGAGATGTGTCAAAGAATGCATGCTTCACACCTAAGTACATGTGATTGTTATTAAGAAAGGTATAATGCAGTAACAAGCTAAACATTTTTTGGTCATTACAGATCTTCAAAGAACAAATCTTCTAAAGTACTAATTAAGCCTAAAATTATTTCAAGAAAGACGGGTTTGAAAACTGTTGCAATATATATGTAAGAAACATCATATACTGCATACACTTGACTGGAAATGCATGTTGCCTTCTCTCTTTTTTTTTTTTCCTGTGGCAGTTAATTACCTACATTTACAGAACTGAGAATGAAGTATATTGGGAGCTGTAATGCTAAAAGCCTTGCAATTGAAAATTTTAATTTAGAGCTTTGAATCAAATGATTGGATGACTCAGGGAAACTGGTAGTAGCTGATATACTCCTTAACCACCATACCACTTGTTCAGAGCTGGTCTGGGTCGCAGGTGAGCAAACAGGCCTTGAAGGGGAATCACCTCCCTGGGCTCTAAGTGGCCACTTCTCCACGTTGCAAATAAGCAGTCACAGCTTGGGGCTATTGCACGATTATTTTCCCCTCTCAACAAAAGCAGAGTAGTGAAGAACACCAGGTAAGCCATGCTTACCCATTGCCCATTTATGCAACCCTTCAAACGACATCATTTGTGGCTACTTTGTGTGAGGTTTAGTAAGGCCAAGTGCAGGG
>NW_010536661.1:0-1021 GCF_000687285.1 Phaethon lepturus | reverse complement strand
GCCCGGGGAGGTGGTGGAGTCACCATCACCGATAGTATTAAAAAAACGTGTGGATGTGGCACTTCAGGACATAGTTTAGTGGGCATAGTGGTGTTGGGTTGATGGTTGGACTTGATGATCTTAAAGATCTTTTCCAACCTTAATGATTCTGTGACTTACAACTTTTGGGATGTGTAACTGCTAAAGCACATGAGCATTATACCTCTGTCACAAGTGATTCATGTTAGGAGTAATGAATTACTTACAGTCTCCAAGTCTGCATAGGGCTATTCTACTTTCTACAGGTAAAAAAAGGTCAAACATGGAGCTTGAGCATTCACTGTCTCCCAGCCTGGAGTTCTACTGTCTGCACTGCCCAGACTCAAACCTTTGCACAATTACTGATAGGCTGCAGACTAACATTCATCCCGTGCTCCCAGACTTGTACATGGGATCATTTTTCACCCTCTATTCATCACCTGAAATCAACATCGCAGTAGCCTACGACATCTTCTGAAAAACAGAAGAGGTATTTAGGAAAACGCAGGTTGACAGGAAAATTCAGTGACCACGTGAAGATTCCAACTGCTGCTTGGAGCCTATTCACTCTCCTTGCCTGACTTTCCATACCCATATCAGATCACAACAAACAAATACCTTTCTTTATCCCTACCGTTCAGGAAGCAAAACGTAAAACGGGAATAGAGTCTAAAACCAACCTGGACTCGGTGATACTGAAAGGCTTCCTCAGTACCTACGCGACGGCAGGGAAAGAAACGACTGCCCGTTCAGGGATCAAGCAGACCCAAGTAGCAGGGGGAAGACAGAAGCCCGATAAGGCACTGCTAAACGCGCCCCTCCAGGAAGGATGCCTGAACCCCACTCCGAAGGGGCGCGGAGAAACTCGGTTAAATCCACGGGGATTTAACCAAAGCTGGAGACGGACGTAAGGCTCCGCTGGGGGCACAGCCGGGCCCAGAGGGAGGCGGCTAAGCCCTCCCCGACGCCCGGGCCTGTGGTTACGGTAAGGCAGCCGGCGCCC
>NW_010536660.1:0-3117 GCF_000687285.1 Phaethon lepturus | reverse complement strand
CAAAGGCCTTACAGAAGTCCAGATAGATGAAGAATGAAAGAACCAAATACATATAGCTTGGTTAATGCTCCAAGAAGAGTATCAGGTATGAACAAAACTACCTGCATTTTCACTCTAATGAAATAGAAGCAAGCAAAAGATTGTGGAGGGAGCAAAGAAGATAATGGTATAACTAAAGGTCTGAAATTACAAAAAAGAAAACTGAGGTTTCCTTTCCCCTCCCAGAGTGATGCTTCAGGTTTTGAAACTTGAAAATTACAACCACCTTGGTTTCTGTTTTCTGTACTGAGGCTTACTTTGCTGTTTTTCAGTATGAACACTGTCAAGCCTTTTACAAGTTTATTGTTTTCCACTAGGGGTTAACTGTTATATAATGATAACTAAAAGATGAATGCTTTCATCTGCATATATATTTGAAAATACTTTACACATTAAAATATTATAAATAAATTAAGACCTTGATAAACACCACAGAAACAACTAAGATTAACCTTTTTATCATTTTTAAGTTTGGAAATTCTTACCATATTATACCAGGCACTAACAATAAACTTCTCTTCCATTTCTCTTTGACTCTTTGTTTTTTCATATTCTTTCTAAAACAAAACAAACCCCATATATTTAATATTTTTAACTACAGAGAACAGTAGATATTAGAGAAGCACAGTCTATACCCAAAAATGAGGAAACACAAAAGATCTACTGGGAAACATGGAGATTATTACCTCTAATGAATAGAACATTCTGTCACGTTCCTGCAACTGATTTTTCAGTGCCTGAATGTCAGGAGTTGCACCCTGGTTTTGTTTAGGATCTAAGGTGCGGATAACCTGAGAGAGGAAAACCACAGTTTGTTTTTAATTCAGTGTTGGAAAAGGCATCAAGGCATTATAACCACATAAGGCAGATTAAGAGACATAGAAGTGACTTAAAACATGTCAATATAATATAGCAAAATGACATTTTAATATGTCAAACAAAAGAATGCTTATTTTTAAAAGGCTGACATATAATACAAACACATCTCTCCCCTAATAAGACAGAGGCTCTAAACAACAGTCATGAAGTGTCGCATATCATGTGAAATGTGCTCTAACAGAACTGTCAAACAAAAGTGTTGATAGGAGGAAGCAGGACCTTGGAGGTTCAATATCTTGGACATAAAGGAAGCAGTTCCTACCCCCATTCTGTACTACCATAGGGCCAGAGCATGTGAAACCTTTCCTTGAAGTCTTTTTCTCTTTATAGCTAACATATCTGTTACCCCTCAACTCACTCCTCACTGTGAACTCAAGGACTACTTCTATCTGGAAAGAGGCTGTGATTCAGGGATCTGGAGTACCAGTAATGCAAATTTTAGAAAGTTCTGCTACAGCCAAGAAGAATCCATGGCAGTGCATATGTGATGAAGTTTCTTGCCATGAAGTAAGATGAGGGGAACAACTAACTACATTCTTATGTGGCACCCATCAGAGGCAACATTTGAATGCTAACAAATACTCAAGAACCATTCCAGTAAAGGCCGAGGTTTTTAAGTTTGTCCTAGAAAATAGCTGAAAAAATTTTTAAAAAACATGTGCGCCCTAGCATGAACATGACTTCAGCCAAACTGCATCAGTCACTGATGAGCCTGGAAGAACTTCACCAAGAAACAGGTTATCATAACATCAGGAAGGGTTTAACACCATTTCTGCGTTATCCACTGGCACTTGTGACTCTTAAGGAGCTTTGTCTGGGTAACTCTAATAAAAATCTGTATCAGTGGGGTCTGTACATATGTGTACAGAAGTAGTACAAAGGGTTTTGGTTAAACAGTAGCCACAACTATAGATACTTATTTTAGTTTTATTCCTACAGAGTGAAAATGTGGTACAGCCTGTTAGGGAAGGATTTTTAACTTGGAACTCAGACACTTACACTTTTGGCCTTTTCCAAATACTTTTTGTATCGTTCTTCCATTTGCTTCATTTCTTCATCTTTTTTCCGCAAAGCTTCTTGTAGTTCTTCAATTTTGAGTGCTTTATGTCAGGATTAGAGGATAAAATAATTACAGTAAATTTATTTACATGCATTTAAACAGACATTAAACCCACAGCTAGGACTTTATTTCAGTTAAGAAAAGCTTACATAAGGAATGAAAAATGCTTCTTGAAGCAGTGGACACAATAAGTTTTATTCAAAACCTCAGAAACGCATATGAAAAATGGTATATTTTAGATCAAATGAACAGTAGTTTAACAGTCCTAAGTGACAAGCAAGATTCTTGCTCATATCTGCCCAAAGGTAGTAATGAGCAAAATTCTTCAAAATTGTGACATGAAAACACTCCAATTATGTTTTCTTCACATCATCCTCAAGAAGTGATGCAGACCAACAGGATAGTTTCACTGTACAGCCAATTACCTGCATTGATTTAAGAATGTGCAAAGCCACTACTACCTCGTGCAAGCTATACATCCTACTTGCATCTCAGAGAAAGATCAAATTTGTCACCATCGATCAAATAGTATATAACATTGGTGTCGGGTTCTCAGACAATGATAAATATTTCACAACGCTTAATCTATCTGTTTTGTAACCTCATTTTTCAATTTTCATTTATGTTTGTCATGACAATTTTCTCTCTGAGCATAAGGAAAACACTAAGATGATGACTGGGTAGGATTTCTTCCACTGATCTGTTACAGAACCAATTGCAGGTATTCATCAAGACTATAGAATCTGTTTTTCAAAATTTTGTATAATTCTGGCACAAACTTCTTGGCTGTATTACAGTCCAGTTAAAAGAATCCAAAGAAAAACCCAAACACCATTTATCCTATTCATGGAAAGAAAGGAAGAAGTATAACTACTTTAATTGTTTTTGTCATATCAAGATTGAAGCTCAGCCCAAGGTTTTTCACAAACAACTTGCAATTCAAGTAAGCCAGTTGAAGAAGTCAGAATATGCTCTAAATTTTAGAGGTTAGGGACTCAGAAAACCAGACCCCTTTCTGCCCTGCCCCCCACAACTGAAGCGTGTTAAATATGGAAGGATTACATACTCATCAACTACTGAGCTCCTGAACTTCATCTCCAGCTGTCTTATTATAACCAAGGTGGTAGGGAATTAAAATA
>NW_010536659.1:1175-22330 GCF_000687285.1 Phaethon lepturus | reverse complement strand
GAAAAAGAAGCCACAAAGTGATCCAAGCATGGATGCCATATGGAGGAGAACATATGCATGGACATTCCTGCGAGGTTCAGGAGAGTAACAATGAAGAGAAATGTCATTCTTGTTCTTGATGAGGGGAAGGTAATGCAAGGGAGGAAAGAAAAGAGTAGGCCATATGGAGAAGAGTTGTTTAAAGCTTTCTTTCTGCCTCTGAGAAAATTGCAGTAGCAAAAAGATTAAAAATAAAGAAAGACTCAAAATTAAACAGTTGCAGTTGATTATGGCAGCATCTGAGACTAAGAAAGTGTGCTACAGGAATGCTAATGAAAGAGGTGAGGCATCTCATTCTGAGTCCTGGAAAAAAGGATACTTCTCACCCTGATGAGTAGCCTGCCGTGTATGAATTGCAAGAGTTTCTAACTTCTTCCAGTTTATCTTGCATAGTGGTTAATAGTTGAAATTTGTGTTGCACTGAACTTTTCAGCAGCCTTTACTCCCACTTGGGCATTTCACGATTTATTGCAGTAATGAGATTTGGGATGCAATCTTAATGGTTTATATTGCTCTAGTGGTCATAGGACCACTTAAACTTCCTTTTTTTGTCTAATGTTTTTCACATTAGTTAAGTCTTAAGATTCTTCACTTCCTTTTTTTTTTGAATAGTAGAAAATACTTTTATGCATCTTATTCAATTCTCAAATCTTATTTAAGAAAAAAATCCAACTATTCTACAAATCTGTTCCATAGTATTGCATTTAAATATGCTGTAGTAATTTCTTCTCTTTTTTCATCGTCTATATAGACTCCTTGAAGTGGCAGTCTGTTTTCTTTGGGGCAGGGATACTGTCTTAATCTCTGTTTTGGAGAGGAGCTTATACAATTTTGGTACTTCAGTAAGATTTCTCATATTATCAGGAATCATCTAAGCCCATGTTTGCTTTTTCTATACAGTAGGTATCTCTGTTCCTTTAATATTTAACCTGCGGCCCTGAGTGCTGCAAGAGTTCTTTCTGACAGCATTTTGATTTTGTCATTGCCTATTTACCTTTGATTTTTTACTTTTATCCTTCCCCAGAAAGCTAATCCCACTTTCATTGTGGATTTCTTGCAAGCTGGTGTTATAAATGTCATGTATACAAGCTCCTTCTCAGTAGAAGGGCAGATAAAAGGTTATCTGACATCGTTGTCTTTACACAGTTAAGACTGAGTCACAGGGTTTTTTTATAATGCCACATTTTGTACGTGTTTAATATCCATATTTCTGTATGTGTTAGATTGTAGCAATAATACTTCACTAATAGTCTTGATGAGCAAAATCATATCTAACTGAATGACTGTATTTGGGTTTTTACTTTTGCTCTCAAACTTTGAGGTTTTTATTTTGCTCTCAAAACTCTGAAAATTCTTCCCCCCCCCGCCCCGCCAAGGCTGGATCTTCAGCTCCATTATATGTCGAACAAACAGAGGAAACAGAAGCAAATATAACGGATAGTACAGAATTATATGAGGATGGACAGCTTCTTGGCCGCTCAAAAGCAATTGCAACTAAAACGAAGGAGATTGAACAGGTGAGTCCTTGGAATTTCGTCACTGATACAGTACCTGTGTAATGGTTTGATCTGCTAGAAATATGTTGATTTATATTTTTCCTCCTTGGAGCGTAATATGAATGTAATCTGATTTCTTGAGATGATATGATGATAACATCTCCATCTATTTAATCCTGTACATTACTGAAGAAGCATAGCATTTATCTGCATGAGGGAATTAGTGGTAGTTTTCTGTAACTTACATGCAACGCCTGCTATTTTGCAAGCCAATAAAATGACTGCTTCTTTAAGTAATTGTTTCAAAATCAAATATAATACAGATAATTTCAAATGTCATTAAGAAGTAAGGTTTTACATGAGATCAGATTATCAAAAATTACTTCTACACTGTAATTTCCTTAAGTATTTGTGGTTCAACACTAGAAGCTGGCCGTTGTATTTTGGGTGGGTTTTTTTTTTTTTTTTGGGGGGGGTGTGTTTTGTTAGGGTTTTGTGTTTGGATTTTTTTAAATCAGCTTTGAATCTCAATATGTTTGTCATTCTCTGAAGATTAAGAACCTTTAAGATTTGCTTTGACTACAGTGTTTTATAGCTGGATGAGGGAGGGATATTCTGCTCAAAATTTGTATTCTTTTGTCTTTTGCGTTGAGTACTTGGGGATTGATTTAATATGAAACAAGATTCCTGTTACTCTTCTTGTAATGAGTTTTTGAGGAGGTTCAATGGAATTTTATTCAGGTAATCATCTTCAATATCATGTCACTTCACAGTAAGGAAATTATCTACAATAACCTCTTCAATTTTATTTGTCATAAACAATCAAAGTGTTTTGTTTCCATAGTTTGTTATTTTAAATGGGGAGTTTGGAGATTTTTCTCACTTGGTCTTTCTGATGTAAGTGCAGCTCTGCCCAACTCTGGAAATTGCATTTAAACTTTATAATTTGGGTGGGAGAAAGAGATGACTTTCTTCAAACTTGCTCTGATTTACAGTGTCTTCAGTGTGTGCCTGGGATGGGTGGAAGGGAAATACAAATCACTTTTCCCCCTCATGATTATCTCATAATAACATCTTCATGAAAATAGGTCTCTGGTCTTGTTTGAGATAAGCTTATCCTAGGTGTTCATTTTCCATCTTATTTCTAGTGGCCTTTGTCCTGTTGCCTGTGAGCCCATTTCCTGTACTGTAACACTGTTGTTCCTTTTTTTTCTTGACACTTGAAAAACAACTTTCTACTCAATTGGTTTTGGGTTTGTTTTTTTTTTTGGATGTTGACTTTGCAGAATCATGTTCCTGGTGAGCATGGCTTTAACACGTGTGCTGAGTCTGGCTGGGATGGAGTTAACCACAGCATGCTGTAACTGTGAGGGTCTTGACGCAGTTTGTTTATCCCTGTGTGTTTGATCACCAGGTTATACATGGCCTAAATCAGCTACTACCAAATGCATAAACTCATGACTATTTAAAAATGACAAACTGAAAAACTGAGAAGACTAGGAGCAGGTTTTTTTTAAAAAAACAGTGTGTGTGTTTAGCCTGATGCTGGTGAATCTATGATTGGCTTATTTCCCATGAAGATCTGCCCCTAGGTCCTAAGGACAGGCTTACAGTGAATACAGATGAAAATTTGGGCATAAAAAAAACAAATGCTGTTTTCAATATGATCTAATGTTATTATGTTTGGTAGAGTTTGCACTTATCTCTAACAAAATCTAGATTATGTTCTGTAAAACAGAGCACTTTTAGGAACTTAGCTCAGAAAAGCCTCAGGAATAATTGAGCCCTTCCATCCTGGTGTATCTTCTTTTCCGTCTCTGCGCCGAATGAAAATTCTGCAGCATTAATGTGTGTCTCCTGTATTAATATACTCTGTGAAGTAGGGTCTAGATCCGTGATGTAGCGTTTGATGTTCTGTTGGTAAGCAATCAGAAACTAAAGAATTTTTAAAAGCAAAAATAGTGAGTTAGGTAGCCTTCTGTTGTTTTTTGGGTTTTTGTTTGATCTAGGTGTTCCCTTATGCCTTTGAACATGCCTTTCCCTCCTTCCTCCACAATTATAATTTTGAAATTTGGTGTTATATGTTGTCTGAGCATGGTGGGGTAGAAGCCCATTAAATAGGTGTTTAAAAAATTCATCTGGGTACTTAAGGTCAATGAATATTCATAGGTTGCTGATGTAACAATTTCATGCACTTTTTTATATTTTTGCATTTAATAACATGCAATATGCATTAAAGTATTGTTTTGCATTTGTTTAGTTTCTGTTTTTATATAGTTAAGATTCGGCTTATGCTTTTAGCACATAATGTGCTGAAGTGTGTTTTTTTTCGGAAGTGATGACAAATATGTCCCTGGTGTTAAATTCACAGCTGGAGCAATTCAGTGTTGGTGTTACACAAAAGGCTATCTCTTTGTTGTTCCTTTATGAGCATGAGTAGCAGGGATTCTTGAAACGTCTTATCTTGTCTAGACATCAAGTCTGCAACACTGTATTAATTAGTCCATTATTATGTGTCCAGTTTCTTGAATGTTGCATATGCAAGTTGAAGTGACATGGGTTACCTCTGAAAATCTATTATTTTCTGAAGACTAATTTTGCCAAATGAGCCAAGTACCCTCCTTGATTTTGGCAAAAAATCAAGCCTCTAAGTTTCTGAATGAGGGTTGACACTCAGACCTCAATTTGTCTATTACCACAGAGCTCTGGCATCTGAGAAGGAAGTATATGAATTAATGCATTCATGAATGCCTTAATTGAATTACTGGTTAACTGGATGCTTTCAGTTCAACAATATTTTTAAATGTTCAGCAGAATAATGTTTTTAAGTGTTCAAACATTTGGATTAATTGCTTGCTTACCTGCCTTTCTAAATTAATATTACTTGCTAACAACCCTCAGTAGTATTAATGAACTGTTACCTTTATTGGACAGCCTTCTTGCTGGAAGATGCTGAAAGTCACAGATTTTTTTCTAAATGTTGCATTTGAAACTTCATAGATATGGTGCATGGACAGAAAGAAAAATGGGTGTGTGGCTGGGTCAACAGGCTGTCCAGATTGTGTTTCCAGATCTGCTGTCTAACAGCTTTTAATTTTTAGGTAAATTACTTAAATCTCTGGCCTAGAAGTTACAGTTAAGTAATAAAAACAGTTAGGCTTCAGTAATTGTAGTGTGTATAGTTTCAGAAGAACTGTTTCTTGTTCTCCTGCTTTATCAGATCTCTTGTTCTGGTAAGATCTCTATAGCAATAACTGAATTGTCTTTGTGTGTATTTAACACTTTTTAATGGCCTCTGGAGGTGCTGCTCTGAGAGAAGACTGACAGCTTACAAAGTGAAACTTTACATTGTGAGGATTCAAGAAAGCTTTGGTTTTAATATCAGATCATAGAAAAAAAAATACAGGCATTTCTGTCATGGTAAAATAGTTATAATTTCTGTAATGTATGGAAGCCTACTGCATGCCTTCCCCCCTTCCCCGTACTGTGTCCACTGCTAGTTCTGTTTTGCTTCAGCCAAAACTGTTTTACAGTGTTTCAGCAGTGTAAAGGTGAAAGAGGAGGTAAATACGAGGTAGCTTCCACATCTTGGCTAGGAATAAGCTAATGAGAAACCATGGTAAGTATATCAGAAAAGTTTTATAAGTTTGGGGTATGTTAAATTAAACATTTACATTTTAGCAGTTGTAGTAAAATAAATAAATCAGTAAATTGGACTAATGGGAATCCAGGAAGGAAGGAGGCTGTCAAAGCTGGCCTTGGATCATAGAATCACAGACTGGTTTGGGTTGGAGGGGACCTTAAAGATCATCTAGTGCCAATGCCCTGCCATGGGCCAGGGACACCTTCCACTAGACCAAGCTGTTCAAAGCCCCATCCAGCCTGGCCTTGAACACTTCCAAGGATGAGGCATCCACTTCTCTGGACAACCTGTTTCAGTGTTTCACCACCCTCATTGTGAAAAATTTCTTCCTTAGATCTAGTTTAAATCTACCCTCCTTTAGTTTAAAGCCATTAATTACCCCTTGTCCTATCACTACATGCCCTTTTAAAAGAAGTCCATCTCCAGCTTTCTTCCGGGCCCCCTTTAAGTACTGGAAGGCTGCAATAAGGTCTCGCCAGAGCCTTCTCTTCTCCAGGCTGAACAACCCCAACTCTCAGCCAGTCTTCATAGGAGAGGTGTTCCATGCCTCTGATCGTCTTTGTGGCCCTCCTCTGGACTCGCTCCAACAGGTCCGTGCCCTTCTTATGTTGAGAGCCCCAGATGTACCTTTTCCTTTGATTTCAGCTGAGCCGGGGAAACAACTTACTGTTTCCTTAGATGAGCTTGTTGGTCTTGTTTGTGCTGTTGCTCATTTCAAGCAAAATTACCTAGGACACAAAATATCCTCAAATTAAAATATGAGTTAAGAGGTGGGTAAGTTGAGTGAAACTGAGGGAACTGGAACAGCAGTTAGAGAACACATTAAAGGATTATTTCTGATTAGGGATGAGGTCAGACATGCTTTGTTTCTGATGGGAGTAGAACAGACGAGAGTAACAGGCCAGATGAGAGTAAAAGATGGGGAAGCTCTAGATTTTGGTTCCCTCCTAGCTTTTCTGTTGTCCTTCAAACCTTCTGTACAGGTTTGAATACACAGCAGCAAGGCCTTAATGACGTACTCATCATCATCAATCTAATTTTGTTGGTAGCATAGTATGTATCATGCCTCCTCTGAAGTTACGTTTATTTTATTTAAACATAAGGTGTAATTAAGTGTGTTAATTTATTTTTTCCTAATCACGAAAACATTTATCTCAGGTTTTGGTATTTTGCCTTAGGCTTCTCAGAAAAATTGGTGACAATTCCTTTACTTAATGATATCACCTGCCTATGATCTTGTCACATCCTTTTGTGGTTTATTAGTTTCCTCTTATCAGTGTCCCTTCTTATATACAAGGCAAGTTATTTATACTTTTTACATATTCTTAGGCATTTTTTCTTCCATATTAATTCTGACTTGCTGATTTTTCTAGAGTCTTTTAACATGCTTTTTAGACCTCCCTAATTTTTACCATTACAAAATCAAATCGATTAAGTTGTTATGCTTATTTGCATCTTTATAGTTCACATTCGTCTTAAGACTTTTTTTTTATGCTGGGATCTTTCAGTTTTCTAAATGTGAGCTGTTCATTAGAAGTCTATGATTTCAAGTTTATGAAACTGCAAGATGGAGAACATAAAAGCTTTTGGTCAGTATCTTCATAGTATCATTGATTCTTCTTACAAATACATTGACTTAAAGGAGGTTACTTGTAAAAGGATGTGAAAACTTTAGTTACTTTCTTTTTCTTGTCTTTGGGTCACCATACTTTAAAACTTGCAGTCTTTCACTTTCCATTTTTTTAGCTATGTTCTCTTCCCTTTCCATGGACATTAATGAGTTATTTGGTATGCACTGCAGTGTTCATAATTACAAACTGCTGCATATGCAAAATCAGTGCAACTCTCATTTTACTTCAGCACCTGAAGGTATAGTTTAATATGGAAATGTATTACCACATTTCAGCTTTTTGCCAGCAGCTTTTTTCATTGGAAAACTGATAAAAAGTGCTATTTAATATGCGATGCTCATAGGGCAATACTTTTAAGAGAAGTT
The DNA here is from genome assembly GCF_000687285.1 of Phaethon lepturus. Classification (NCBI taxonomy): domain Eukaryota; kingdom Metazoa; phylum Chordata; class Aves; order Phaethontiformes; family Phaethontidae; genus Phaethon; species Phaethon lepturus. The sequence continues at coordinate 15,156 of NW_010536659.1, read as the reverse complement.
AACACCAGAAACGTATGCATGTATACAGTAGCAGTAGGGTATTTTCATTCTTAGAGAGACTTGAATACATTAGGTAGAATTCACCCTTAGCTTTCTGTCATTACCTATCTATGGAAGATTTTGTGTTTGACAGTGTATTTTGCCTTACATTTTTTAATGTAAACAGGTTTTGGCCTGTGCTGAGCACAGTATTTTGAAGTTGGTGGACCCTAGGGACTCAACCTGTTGACAAATCTAGTCATTAATACTGTTTTTTGATGTAGTGGCACTTAATTTATGTGATCAGGCAGTACAAGCAGTACTGCAAATTCTAAGAACTCAAAGGGGACTGTTTGCTTACAGACAGTCTTAAAGGGGATTGTTTGCGGATGTACTAATTTGCTGGCAGATCTCTGGAAGACTTAAATGAGAGTGTTAGTAGTTAGGTATTTGATAAAATTGCTGGACTTAGTTAAAAACAAAGAAAGAAGGTTGTACCTATTTCACTCAGTGCCTAGCTGTTCAAATCTGAAAGACAAGATCACTTCTTGGTCAAATAAAGTGCAAATCTAAGGATTTGTCCATTAAAGAGTATTTTATTTTTTTCAGTCAACAGCTAGCAGTGATGTTTCATTTAAAATTTCTTGTTCTGCCATGAGAAACCAGAAGAACTTAACACAAGGTGAAAGAAGATTTGGAAACTATACTACTAAGCAGACTAGGAAGATGAAAGATTAGTTTCAAGAGATGATTGGTGTAAACAGGATTGGAAAAGGCATTAGGAAGAGAAGAAACTCTCTAAAAATGTGTGGGCCTTGATATGTAATTAGGAACTAATTATGTGAAATTGCCTACTGAAAAAAATTGTCAGAAGTTAAGATGTTTGGAAGGATAAGCAGAACTGACACTGACGAACCTCCTGAGAAAGCTGAAGGATGGAACCAGAAATGATGAATAGTCTGAGCCTTGATAAAGGCAGTAGTTTCTGTGGGAGTGGGGGTTGGTTTTGTGTGTGCGTGGATGTGTGGGGTTTTTTGTTGGTGGTGTGGTTTTGTTGTTGTTGGTTTTGTGAGGAATGAGTGAGTCGTGTAAAGAAAATCTAGTGAATATAAGCTTGAAGCAAATGTCATTTATATTGAAATAAAGGAATATATGTAGGGCATGACCATAAACAGGGGAGTGGTGGTAAATAGAAGAAACCATAGTCTTTATGTAACTTTCTGATATGTATAGCTTAGGTAACTCCCTTGATATGTGTATCTTATGTAGCCTCCTGATATGTGTATGTTAGTTCCTGATATACTAGTGCAAACCCGTGTTGTAGATAACCGCAGAAATGTTGAGAAGATGTATAGCCAAATAAGGTAGCATTATGTAAGTAAAATAACAGAGCGCATGCACAAACAAAGAGGTCGTGTGGAATACACTGACGAAGAGGAGTATCTTCCTCCCAACGACCACCAGACGACCACCTAAAAAAGAATGAAGCATGCGCAGACCGAGGAAGTAGTGACGCACTTAGAGAAGGAGTCATCTTCCAAGAAAAAGGCGGAGAAAAGCGAGAAACGAAGCCTAGAGAAATATAAAGGAAGGAATTGTAAGAAGTGAAGGGGTGCGTCTTGGTGGAGCGGAGACTCCCGGCGCACCCAGCGTTGTTTGCTTGCCTCTATTCGTTTAATAAACTGTTAACTTCAATTGGAATCCTGTTTGGGACTAAATCATTTGTCACAGTTTTAATGACTTGAATTTAATTTAGAGGATAGAGAGAGCCTCGTCTCCAACTTTGTCTTTAGCTTATTTTGCTTTGACATAGAGGCATTGGTGGACTTGAGAGGTGGTTTTAGCAGTGTTGTTTGATTTTATTTTTGAACTGTTTTAAGAGTGGAAGATAAAATTCTCTCTTAGTTGGCTCAATGCACTGAGGCTTAAAGTTTTAACTTTTTTGTATTTTTCTTTCTTATAACTTACTGTCTCTTGAACAAGGCATCTTTTGAATTTCAGAGGGCTATTTCAGCATTGCTGCTGGGGAAACCCGCTGCTTCCTGGATTGAAACAGAATGAGAATAGGATCAGTTCCATATACCTAATAATTAGATCCAGAAATTTGAATTGCCTCAGAAGTAGCCCTAGCTCAAAGAGCTACTGTCTAGCATCTATTCCCTGTGCCCCCACACTGATTTCACATCAGCTCTATTCCTGATACAGTCTAAGCATTGATCTTCTGAAAGACTTGGAGATGAAACAGGAATCCAAGTAGTGCTTAAAACAGGCTGAATGTTGGGCGAACGGGGAAGAGTGTCATAAGGGAAAGGTTTCATAAAACTGTATGAGATGATGGGAAGGTGGTAACTGAGCAAACATGCAAAAACCCCTGGTAAGTGGCAAATGAAATATAGTGGCAGGAAGGTAGGTGACAGCAGGGACTTGATGTTTGGCGTGGAAGTTGGTTTCTATTTCTGCTGCACTGACAAGAGCTTTCAGGCCTCAGGAGGCTGGAGTAGACAGTGACAGAAGAGTATCACACAGACACCCTGTAGGCAGGGGAAATCTGCTGAAGTATGAATATAGAGTTTTACTTTTTTTTTTGGTGTGTCTTTTACAGACTGCAGGGCTGATCTTAATATAATAGAAAGTTGTTTTGTAGGTGACAGTTTTGCTGGTGCATGTAGTTTAATCCTCTAATCCATTTGTAATCTTATTTGTACGCAGTACTGATTCATGTGTAAATGTGGGATCATCTGTGACCAAAGACACTGTGGTCACAGGTTGCATTTGTCACCTGGTTCTTAAGTTTCTATTTCTCTTTATATTCTGTATCTCAGTGCCTAGCCTGATGTCTTCTTTCTGCTGGCGTTTGTTTCACTGAGCAGGTTAAACTCAGTATGTTTTAAAGATGGGTAGGCCACACATTTAATAACTTGCTGTTTTCTGTGAGCATTAGTGATTTGACAGCCATTAATTGGAAAGGAAACAAATTATTTAAAATGAAAAAGCTACAATTTGCAGAGGACTGTTCTATGGTTTTTCCTCAAATTATTTTGAGTGCACATAGTACTTATATAGGTTTGTATCTTAAAAGCTTGACGTAGAAAGTATTCATTTGCTCTGACTTCAAAATATGAGGTAACCTTATAGTTCTTTTTAGTTTAATTTTTTTTTATTTTTAGAAAGATCATTCCAAAAGGCATCAGAATTGGGAGCTTAATTTTCTAAATGATATGGGAAACCAATCTTTTGTTGCATAAGCTGCTTATTTGTGTGTTTCTTCTGTAAGTTAAGATTGTAAAAACATTAGATTTTTATCTTGGGGTGTAAATGACTAATGCACATCATCATTTATCACCAACCCACAAGGATCACTTTCCTGTATTGTTTGTTTCTTATTTGCACTGATGTTGCGACTTTCAGTCCTCAGTGATTGTCTGGACATACACTAGTATGGATATCACAACTTTTAATGGCACACTTCACAAAATATGGCAGAGAAACAAGGGCCAAGGTTCCCCCCAGGACAGTTATAGGGTGCCTGTTTTACCTTGGTACTTTGACTTTGAAAGGCTAATAGAGTCAACTTGACTTAGAAAATCACAGAAGTTAAATACTTGACAGAATCAAGTGGGTCATGTTGTTCATGGTTCTTTAGCTTCTCATGCTTCTTGAGAAGGACTGTATACATTAATTTTCTGAACTATTGAACTTTGAGTATTGCTCTGAATGACACTAATAACCTTTAACAGATGGGTTTGATACTGTTTCTCCATGGTTTAATTAGCTTGCTAGCAATCTTTCCCCTTCTGCCTGCCCCCCAGATAGCTTAAATACTTGGTTTCATTACAACATGAAATGTTGTATTTACATGGGTACTGTGTATACTTACTTGACCATAATTACTCCCCACAAACAGGTCACTACCTTAGTATAGTAGATAATTAATACATATTCTTTTTTGATCACGTGCTACCTAAATAAAAAAATCTCCACATAAGCATTTTTAGACACAAAATCAGAATAGATTAGGGTATGCTGACACAAGCTTTTCAGTGATCATCTTCAACTGGAAATTTGTCCATTTTATTACTTTTTTTTAAAACTTGGTTTCCTGGAGAAACTAGCTTAACCAATTGCAGAGTGTCTGTGCTGTGTATCTCTTGACTCTATTGTCAGGTTTCAACTAAATTCAATTTAGGCATAAACCAAGATGATTAGTTGTTACAAGCTTTATGAAAACAGGCAGTAGCAGAAACCATACGAGTTCAGTGGAAAAGACCATAATACATTTGCACCTCAATATACATCAGAAAGTCCTTTTAAGTAAGTGCTGCAGTTATTTTCAAAAACAAAACAAAAAATACAACTTGTACCATTACAGACCTCAGCTGTACATTACAAAGAGTTTGGTGGCAACCATTGTTTAAGAAATTATATGTCTCTGCTGTACTGTCCTCTGCTGGCACAGTAGTCTTTGTGGGGCCTGGCTGTGCATCAGATCAGGAAAAAGACTGAAAAGTTTGCAGGTATTTCTTATTCCTTGTTCATAGCATGGCTCTGTAAATGTGCCTCCTGCCACAAGTGAGTACCCACACTGTGTTGTGTGTCGAGCCACTACTGGCTCTGAACATTTGGTATCTTGAAAACACTGCCTTAGACACTCAAAGTTATTTAGTAATCAGGCAGAAATGTATAGAAAGCGATAGTCTTCGGTAGTTTTGGCATTTGCATAGTAACTGGGTTTTTTTTTGTCATAGAGAAGATAAAACTTTAAAAAATATTTCTGTTTAATTTCTAGCTAAAGCTGCCATGACCACAACTCTCTTCTTCCTTTAGGACACATCACCATCTTTTTAATAGCCTTGGTTCTACATATTTTGGAGAATATACTGATTTGGGAGCACTAATGCATAAATAGACACCCTCATAACAGCTTCTTCCAGCTGGCATGTTGGAGCCAAACTTTTAGTTGTGAACAAAGCCGGTACCCAGCTGCTCCAGTCCCTAAAATTCTTGAGTAGATCTTGAGAGGAAAGAGCAGTCACAATAACCAGTAGTTTTGGTAGTGAGATAACTCAGTTTTGTGAACTAATTAATGTGTCCCTTTTAATTCAAACTCTAACCTCTTACAGGTTGTTAAAGTGCTTGTACTTTTAGGAAAATTAAGATCAAAAGATTTCTGAGTGGTTTACGTATTTATTGCCTGTCAGCTAATGTGATGAAGAACTGGAACTGCACAATTACAGAGAAATGTTCCCGCACCAAGGCACAACTGGCTGTGAAGTAAAGCTGAATGCCCTTTTCAACATCTCTTACCTGTCACTGAACAGGGAAGTTGCAACAAAGACTCTGCTACAGTTTAAGATAAAGTCATCTCTGTTCCTTTGGGGGGACTTGTGAGCTGAATACAGCCTTCCTGAAACCTGCAATTAGATTACTTCTAGTGGTGGGGGAGTCTTGCCCACAGGCCTCCTGGCAAGGAACTGGAGACTGTACCTTCACCAGCTCTTGGTGATGACTGGTGCACACTTCCACCCCCAACAACAGTGCAGGTTTTTTTACACAGCTGAAAGGAGAGAAGCCAGTGTGGGAAGGCATGTGAATGTCAAGTTAGGAGCCTTCCTGTCAAAATTCCGTCTCTATGGAGAGAGGTGGACGATGCCAAAGGGAAGATGCAAGGAGGACTAGATGCAGGAGAGGATCCATAAGGTAGGGGCAAAAGGATGCAAGAGTTTCTGAGGAAGAGGCAGAGTGGAACTATGTCTAACTGAGGGATGAGGTGACCTCTGAATTGGAGGGTGGAGGAAATCTGGAAGAGATGAAAGGATTTGTGGTGACAGGACAGGTAGGGTTGGGAATTGAGAGTGTGGGAAGCAATAAACGAGGGTGGGACTGGACTTGCACTTGAAAAAAAAAAAGATTTGTGCCAAGATCAGGACCTGCAGCCAAGAGGGTGGGGAAAAGAAAGAGATGGGGAACAAGAGGAACATGGGAGGAGATGGGAATTAATTCCACAGAAGCTGTGAGGCCCATGGGCAAATGCAGTGGAGTTTCTCCCTGGCTGGAGGGTGGAGACGCTACATCATACAAGAAAACTCGTTGCTATTTCTGGTGCCAGAAACAAGTGGGGAGCAGTCAGGTGCTTCCAGCTTGGTGTCTTCCTGTCTGGATGCCCTCGAGGCGTCTGCAGGAAGCTACAATGGTAAGGCAGGAAATGCAGCGTTCCTGCATCCAGTGCCTGAAATTGCTTACTGAAGAATTTGATAAACATGTCAGTCACTGCTGATCGTTCTGTTGTCCATTTGGTTCACTTTACTGTATTTCTCATGAACTAAAAATAAAACCAATATGAATATTGTTTTAAATGAAACTATTCTGCTTACTCTTGGGTTACGCTCAATTAATAACTCAGTAACTAATAACTCAATAATTAATAATTCTAGCCATAACTCAAAAATGCCCTGATTAATTTTTAAATACAATTTTTTTTTTTTTTACATTTTTCTCAGGTTTACTATTAGGGATAACTACAACTCACTGTACAATTTTCCTTTTTCTTACATTGCTGTTGAAGGATGTTTTCTTGCAACTATGTTTTCACTAAAATCAGAAGCAAAGATAAACTCTGATATTCTGTTTCCTGTTTCACTGAGGTCAGTTAATGATTTTTTTTGTCCTTTGATTTTTCTAGTAACAGGATACCTAAATGTTTAACACTGAGCTCTGGAAAGCTCTCTGACCACCCTTCATTGGTTTCTTGAGCCCATGTATAAGTGACATGTGCTTTTAATAACACAGTGAAATGTTTCATAATAAATACAACAAAATTATTGATCTTTTTATTCTTGCAATCTCCTTTTGGATCAAGAATTACATCTGCACTCCAAATGTGACAATTATCATCTGTACACTAGTAAATATACAGCAAAATGGTTGTAGTATTGAGTCATTAACATACCTAATCCAGATGTGATCAATCTAAAATTGCGAATTTATATGTGATTTGATAAGACAGACTTTTAAAAAATGAGTTAAATACAATATGCATTCTTGGTGTGTGAATATTCTACATAATGTGTCAGCCAGTATTTGGGGAATGGGGGATGGTCAAAAAAATCAAGTTTGTAGTAATTATATGGTCTCTCATGACCCAGGTAACTTACCAAAGAAACTCTGTTTTAGGAGTGTTCCGTTCTGTTTTAAGCAGGGTGGGCTTTTTGCTACCAAGAAAGCAGGTATCATTATAATGAGCTGGCTCTGTAGCCTTTTAATCTGTGTAGGTGTTATTCGTGTCACAGTAAGCAGCCAGAGCAGTGATTCTAAATAGAAGTATCTCATCTACTGTAAAGATTATTCTCTCCTTGTTCATCTATATTGATCCAAACATATTTTTTATTGATGGGAAAAACATAATTTTTGCATGTGTTTATTTCTGACAGTGCAGTGAAAAAGTAAGGTAACTCCTTGCTTGTCTTAGACCTGTGTTATACATTAGGGACTTCCAAGAAGGTAGCCTCTGCTTTGCAGCACAGTCTGTCTTTACTCTGTGTATGGACCAGTTTGTTCACTTTTTTGAATCATGACATTTATAATAAAAATTATCTTTTCTACTTTAGGAAAAGCAAGATTTGATCACTTATAATGCTTTTGTAAAAATGATACTGGGTATTTTTAAAAGTCTAATGCCTTTATAGTAACTTGGCTCATGTCTTACTTCTTTATCTCAGGCTTCAGTTTCTCTTCAGTCCGTTGCTGTTTGACTAAGTGTTTCTGTACAGTAAGACCAAGTATTCTTGGAAAATATATGTGCCTGTTGCTAAAGAATTATATTAACATGTGCGGAGGTCTGTTAGGGATGAAGTGATGAGTTTGGTTTTGTCCGTAGTGGATCGACTAAGATATTAAGAGGCAAGGTCTTTTAACATGTTAACTGAGTATGAATGCTCAGTGTCTAGTGTCAGGTAAAGTTTTATCCATATAAGGATATGAGCTTTCATTGATATGCTTGCAATTCATTTCATATGAATTGCTCAGCATATATGTGTAACTGGTAAGGAAGTAACTTTTTACTGTATTCCTTAAAGCTGCTGTATTATATGTTATATTAAAGCCATGAAAGAACATGTGTGCATATGTATGTAATGTGTACAGTGGGCAGTGTTTTCTTCTGTTCTTTAAATAATGTTTCCATTTAGTCATGAAACATATCTTGCTTATGTCTTCATATTTGATAGAAATGCATGAAATGTAAATGCATTTATATCACAAGGTAATACAAAGATGCTCAGATAATTCAACTGACATGAAATATTTTTCCATGAATTTTTGATTTTTCAGAGAGTAGGTTGTATGACAGCTTGAGTGAAACTTGCCGAGGGAATGAGGTGGACTTGGATAAAATTGTGGTAGCAGAAGTGAAGGTAGTCTGAGGTAGTAGTTGTTCCTTTATTATGTATGTATGAACTGCAGGTTCTTTGGAGTGGGAAGAGTGTTTTGGCTTTGCCCACAGTGTAGTTTCCTGAGCAGTGGAGACCTAAGGAGACAAAGAGAAGAGGTGAACAAGTGAAAAAGAGGTTAATGCAATGTTGAGGTAAGATGAAGTGAGTCAGTGGGTCATATTAAAACGAAGCAGTAGTTCTAAGATCTAGTTTCAGTGCATTGCAGCCAACAAATAGAAAGTGTTAGTCATATTTTCTTCATTAAGAATGTAAGCTACTGACTTACCCTGTAGAAGGCAATTTTTTTTTTTTTATGAAACAGTTACGTTATCATTCTACACAGTCCATGGTACTCTTAAATAAATAAATGAAATAATCCTTTGTTTAGCATGTAAATCAATTCTTTGTGGATACTAATCCTTGAAATAACAAAATGCCTTACCTGCTGATTTGAAAATAGAAAGTTTGCAATGTTTATACCCGTATGTGATTTTTAAAAAAAAAAAAAAAAGCCCACTGGAATTTCTAAATGAAATGAGAAAATGTCATTCATTTTCATTGTGTCTTTTTATTTAATTTGGCTTGGTCTATTCTAAATACTTAATTTTTTTTTTCCTCATTTAATTCTGTTTCCAGACAGTGTAGTTCAGCCAAATCTTTATTAGCACGAACTGTTTTGTTAAAAAAAAAAAAGTCTGGAAGGCTGGATGAAGGGAGGAATGCCTTATTTTTCAGGATATGTTTGTACGAATAACCCATGTCTATTCTGTATCTTTGAGAGCACATGGTAATCTTGTATGGAGTAAGGTTAAAAGGTAAATGGCATGGTACTGTTTCTTTTGGCTATTGCGTTAAAGTGTTTGACCTTTAGCAACCTATTTTTATCTTAGGCAGTAAACTGCTTAGTTCTGCTTATCAAAAGAGACTTCACTGCTCTGTTTCCATGCTGTTCTTATCCAAAACACACTGTATCAATCCAGCATCAGTAGACTTCACCAGCAACAGCTATTATTCTGCTTGGAGTTACAGCATAAAACAGTTATTTATATTGCAACAGCACATTTTATTCAATAAAAACTTTAATGTATAGTTATGTGGTTTCCAGTTTCATTATCTAGTTTAGATCTTCTTTTGTATTACCTCCATATTAGCTTACGCTATCTGAGATTGTAGCTGTTTGACTTGAAATTATTTGTTTTGGTGTCTCCTTTAAAGTGAATTATTTTAGACTATTCAAACAATAGGCTATGTATCTCTAAAAATAGGATTAATATGGCAAAGTAAGTGTGTTTGCAGATATTAACAAATTTCCTAATTATTTGAAGATATCTTCAAATCATCAAGGTGCTAGGTGTAATTTGAAATTTTATGAAGTGTTCAGTTGCAGAGTCAACCCCGCCATATCTTTAGTTGTCTGTGCGACTTGTCAGAGTGAAGATCTATACATTGCAGTGTTGGTTAGAGGCAGAACTTTTTGCATCTTTGAAGTGGCCACAGTTCATAATGCTGCTGGTGATACTCAACAAATCTTTAACCTGCAGGAAGTTGACTGAGTTGCTGGGCAGCTGCTAATTTGTTCTAGCTTTAATTTTTTTGACTGACTTGTTAATTTACATGATGCTTTACCATCATTACTAGTAAACAAATACTGTACCATAATCAGCCTCCCTGTTTTATGGTTAGAATAAATAAGATATTTCATGAAATAAATTCAAGAGGACTGAGTATCCTGATACTCTAATATCTTTGTGTAAGTTTTGTCTCGAGTACTAGAAATATCTCTGGGTTTTTTTTTTTCCTTAACTTGGTGAATTTGTTGCATTGTGCCGTTTTCACAATTTATAGGTGTCGGGGATCACAGAAAGCTGTTCTAAGCCATCTGAAGAATACAGAGCTAAAGCTCTCAAAAAACAAAAAACAACCCCACCCTAAAAAAACCCAACCCACCAAACCAAACCCAAAAAACCCCAGCACAAAACAGTATTTGATGTTCCCAGTTTTCTTCTGTTGGTCATAACAGTTTTTGTAAGGACTGACTGAAGCCAGACGCTAAAAGAATCAAAGCTTTTCAGTGGATGCCAGAATCTGAAGACAAGCGAACACTTCAAAAAGTCATGAGTGTGCTCACATATCTTGCCAAGTTCATTCCAAATCTGTCCTCTGTCAGTTCACCCCATCAGACAACTTCTGGAAAATGTTCAGTGACACTGGGTTGAACAGGGCAGACATTCCTTTAATGAGTTTGATAGGTAACAGTTCTTGTGCTGAAATGCTGCAGCATTGCTTAACTATCTCATTAATAAAGACTTGTGACGAGGAAATAGAAAGCTGATGTTCTTGGTCTCAGAACATGCTTTTGAATACAAATTAGGCGTGTTTTTCACATGGAAGAGTAGTTCACGTTGAAAAAACAGTGATTCCCAAGCTTTTTGATCCAGCTGATCACAGTGATTCTTCAATATTACTTATGACCTATAAACCAAACTTATCAAATAACTAATTCCAAGTACTGTGCGATACAGTCAGTGGTGTATCCACTGAGTAAATGCAGAATTCCTACTACGTTCCCTTGGAACCACAATTGGTAATCGCTGCCTTAAGACCTATGATTTACTAACCATAAAAGACAATCTCTACTCCTTGTGGCTTTCTCTTTGGGGAGAGACATGCTTTGTATTTTTACTAATTTTTGGATCGGATTTCTGATTCCAAACTGAAGTGGAAATAGCTAGAATTGTGGGAACAGATCAGGACGAGAAATAGTTTGGGTGTTGAATGCTAAATGGAATGAATATACTTGCAGTGAGAAATGAGGCTTCATCATACAGCTTTTCGGACCTGCTCCGCCTCCAGACATTATGCTGGCTTTATGTTCTGTATCTTCTTTCTGACAAAAGGTACATGCTAAAATACGTAGTGGTTTAAACACAGATCCTGTGTGCTTTGTTTGTCTGGGTTAGGTAGCAGTTGTATGAATAGTCCCAGGTAGGCTCAAAGAGACTGAACACATACGTAAGGCTATAGATAAATGTCCTCTTTAGATGTCACCTACAGGTGCTCATCACCTTCTGACTCGGAACAGGTGATTCCTCCCCACAGCCCAACAGATGTGCTAGCCTGTGATCTAATCAGGCCCATTTTGCCTAAAAATGAATTTTAGGAGTAGTCCTGTATATTGCTGGCTCACACAAACAAGTGGGGTGATGATTTCTGGCATGGGGAGGGTGACAGCTGGGAAGAGGGAATAGTCTTTTCAGCCATCACAGCTGCATGTGGAAAAAGATACCCATCCACAAGCTAGGGAAAGCTTACAGAAGTCTTCAAAAACATGGCCCTAATTTCCTTTTTCCTTTATTGGTTTTATATTTGAAATGAGTACTTAAAGTAAATGATGAGAGTGACTAGATGGTAGAGACAGGACCATGACTTGGAGATGAAAAAAATTTGATCCATTTTTGAGGCACTAATAAAACTGATTTGTGGGGCTAATATAATGTGTGAAGTAATTCTAAACTTTCAGAAACCTTAAGGTTTAACATAAACTAAGTAATAAAATGTTGGTAATCTAAGTAATCGTTTTTCGTCTTGCAGCTGTTGCTTTTCTTTTCTGAAAAGTTGTCCATTACATACAGTACTTGACTTATTTTGTGTAGTATTTTCTTTATGTTGCACATGTGATTAAAAACCCTAACCTTTGGCATGCATATCCAAACCTGCTTTAGCATTTTTTTTAACCATTAAAGAAGGAAAAAAAAAAAAAGAAGTTTCTCTTAAGGCAGTGATGGTGAGAAACCCTTCTCATTTAAGGGCTGGTTCTTAAACTCATTGATCCATTAGCTTTCAGTTTACAATAACAATGCTGCTGCCAGTTAATCATGCAACTGATCTGCTGGGAGCTGCTCTTAATTGGAAAAGGAACATCTATTTTTTTTGTTTTTTTCTCTTGCTGCTTGTTTACATTGTGCCATTGAAAATATAGGTGATCCATACCTCAGGATAAAATTCTGTCTTGCCTGTTAACACAAAAAAAATGCAGAATGTTGAGCTGAGGATATTTGTTGAAATTGAAAGGTGAAGACTTTTGTCAAGGGGAAAAATAAATCACCACAAGTCACTTTTTGGTAAAAGCTCATGTACAATTGCTGATTTTGACTGCAACACACTCTGTGTATTTGGATTTTAAACTACTCTTCTTTCTGGACAAAAATATTTGTGTGTTTTTACAACAAATTTGTGTTTTTTACAACAAAGATGATTGGTTTGTCATGTAATTGTTGCCATTAATATACAGCCCGTTCTGATGAAGTTTAAATGAATATCGCTTTCCTTTATGGTCAGTGGACATAAATGAAAGCTATTAAAGCATTTTTAACAAGAGATTTAACATAGGCAGAGTCTTTTGTAGATAAACTTCACCCTTCCTGTTTTGGATGGAGCAATAAGTTTACCATGGAGCAGATTTAGGAAATAGCTTTCCATCAATTCAGAATTTTATAAATAAAAAGTTGCAGGGTGAGGTCCTTCCTTTGGCATAAAGCTGATTATTTCCTGTTTAATCCTGAACTGGTGCATTTCAAGCAATGGGATTTTTTCAGCATCCGTCAGAGGGGAGAGATTTTAGGATTTTGTTTTCATTTATGGTCCTATGAAAATGCAGTTTCTAGACTTGAAGATCAGTGGAGAACAAAAGGAAATTAATAGATATATAAATTGTTCTTCTTTCAGACAATTTCTGACTTAGCTGCACAATTGTTTGTAGCCGGACATTCTTAAACATGTAGCTGGATTGTCTTACATGTGAGCTGAAAAGGTGTCGTTGATAAGTCTTTAAGAGATTATCAGTACTTCTAGTTAGGTTTAGGAACTGATGAATTGTAATGGCTATGGATTATTTGAATTCAGATTTATCATCTGCTTGCAGGAGGCACATGCATTCTGTAAGAAGAATATGTAAGAGGTAGAACTTAACCAATACTGCTGTTTTACCTAAGGAACACACAAGTTAGTATGTGAAGTAACACTACCCTCATCCAACACATCTGTTGTAAAGAAGCCTATGAAATCTAGGCCACACACAAACTGGTCTCCAAGGGCCTGTAGTTGGTGTTAGAATGCTGTTATTATGTGGTCTGATTGGTTTAGCAAAGAATTATCTCCAGTAAAACCATGTAACATAATAGTCCATGCTCTCCCACATGGGAGCTACTTCTGCTTGACTGCGCAAGACATTTCTTGAAGAAGTAATAATGCACTTGCTCTTGCCAAAATGTAACATTAAATTAAGTGTATCATCATGTACATTTTTGTAGTGTATCAATTCTTGTTCATTTAAACATTCATTTAAGTTCTTCCACTGTAGTATTAAAAATTATTAAATACATGGATTTCCTAGCAATATATTTTAAGTAAACTTCTTGCTTCGAATTGAAAACTTATTTGTAGTAATTTTAAGGCAATGGGGAACTATTTGGAAAATGTAAGTTTTCATAAATGAAACTATTGCTGAACTTTCCGAGGTATTAACTTAATTACCAGGCAGTACAAGTCAGAGCAGTTTAAGGTTTATTCTTTTACTG
>NW_010536659.1:0-1144 GCF_000687285.1 Phaethon lepturus | reverse complement strand
TCTTTCCCTGTTCACTTTGACTTAATAGAGTTAGGACAGTTCAATAGTTGTCTTCACAGATTTCTAAATGGCACCAACTCCGTTGCCTTTTGCTATAATTGTTCAGAACTATATAGCTTTGGTCTGCTATAGTCTTGCTGTGTAACTGCAGCTGTAGCCTTGTGTAACTGGACCTATAAACACTACCATTGTTGAGGATTTGTCGTCTTAATTGCTTTTTATTTATTTTCATTATTTTTGACTCTGCTCAACAGACTTATACAAAAGCTCTATGTTCCATCTTTAGATTGATATAAGCATTGAGTAAATGCCCAGGGAAGTGTAAATTTTGTTTGGATGGTGAAGGGAAGAAGAGTTGAGGAGGGATGGCACTCCTCTACAGAGATGGTGATTAGAAGTGTTATTACTGAGGGGCAGAGCCCTGCACAACAGCAGTCATCGGAAGATGAGGCTGACGTGCTGAAGACAAGGCAGCGTGGCTTTGTTCGGGCGCTCCTGCCGTCATTGCACGCCCAAGACAGTCATAGGCTCCCCGTGAGCTGCAATGGACTCCACCCCGTGCAAACGCCGTGACCTCACTGTAATTGCAGAGGTGTCACCAGGGGCATGATTTGAAGCAAAGGAGTATCCAGATGATGTCTTGAGCTTAAACTGTAGACAATGGTTTCATGTAAGGAAATAATTTGGCCTGCATGTTTTCTTCCCAGTGTATTTACACAGCATGGAAAAGACCAGAGTTGTGTATCTGGGCCCAAGCCAACTCTTCAGGGTTTTCAGCCTAAAACTTTGTGTAAATTCAGCAGAGAGTTTGTTACTGTAGCCACATACACCCACCCCCCTAATTTTATAGAGCACTTTTCATCTCTTTTCGTAGTGGAGTTCTGCTTCAAAATGGAGCAGGAAGCCCTGCAGTGGCATTGTTTTAGACTGTATCTTCCTCTTTCAAATTAGTTTAATCAAAGGAATAAATAAAAATGCAGGGAGGAGATGCTGCGTCCTTGAAGCAAGATGCTGTAGATCAGCTGAACAGAAACACGGTGGCCCTGTGTGGAGGAGCCCTGTGCAGGGAGGAGCGACCGGCTGCTGGGGAGTTGAGAGCCGGGTGGTCTCAGCGGCCTCTCCCAGGGGCCGGCGCCCGGCGCCC
>NW_010536658.1:0-595 GCF_000687285.1 Phaethon lepturus | reverse complement strand
ATCTCTGGAAGTGTTCAAAAAAAGTGTGGACCTGGAGCTTCAGGACATGGCTTAGGGAACATGGTGGCGCTGGATTAATGGTTGGACTTGATGATCTTGAAGGTCCTTTCCAATTCTGTGATTCTGTGATTCTGTGAAAGGCAAACAAGGAATTCATTCACTACTTCCCATGGGCAGGCAGGTGTTCAGCCATCTCCAAGGAAGCAGGGCTCCATCATGCGGAATGGTTCGGCTCCGCAGCTGGACCAGCCCCCCGGGGCAGCTGCATCTTCCCTGCCCGGCTGCCTCCCACCCCCAGACTTCACCTCCGCATACTTGCGCTCAGCCTGCGTGTCACTGCACAGCGAGCAGCGGGGGATGAGCCTCCCCAGAAAGTGCTGCATTTAACCAACGACTTCTACCTTCCCTATTGAGGGAAATTCGGGTCACGCCTGTCACGGCCAGATTCACACCACGACACCCGGGCTGCTTTGTACCGCTGCGGAAAAAGGAAGCAGCTTTTCAGCTCATCGAATGGGTTGTTTGACAGCTGCTTTGCGTCACCGGCGCTGCGCATCGGCCAGAGCACCCTCGGGTTTGGGGAGGGCAGGGCGGC
>NW_010536657.1:0-9079 GCF_000687285.1 Phaethon lepturus | reverse complement strand
GTCAGGAAGTTATCCTCCACACACTCCACATTCATAAATTCATGAAATTAAAAACTGAATAGTATTGAAATTTTTTAATATTCTATCAAATTGAAATTGGCAAAAACAGTGAATGAAAATAAATCTTCAAACACAATTATCATTACTTGAAATATTTTTTGTCTTTTATTTTTTTCTTTGTAGAAGCCTGAGGCATTTGTAACATCTCACTTTGTTTTCCAATAAAATACAGCTCAAGACCACAAGGATTTAATTATTCTAGTTTTGAAAACAAGAGAGTGTATGATGCAGAAGAATACTTCTGAAAAAAACTGTTTTATTCAAATTGCTTGATGTTTAATAAAACAGCTGAGAAACATTTTTAAGTTTCCATTAAGGGTGTTTCAAAGTGTTATGCAATAACAACTTTGGATTTTGATCTTCAGAGAAATTGCTCCATATAGGAGAAAAGCTAAAAAATCAGAAAAAAAAATTAGAACCTACTACAATGTAATAGCTCAAAAAATGCAAACTACTTTCAAGTTTTACAGTTATTTGAACCTTGAAACTCTGACACTAACCTAACCATATTGGCCATCTTTTGGTAGTTTTAATAAATAAAAAATAATAAACTAAAAATTGAATGTTTTGTTTCCTCATAGAGATGGAAGAGATTTTTCCCTTCCCATGAATTTTTTCCTGATTTCAGGTGTTGCACATTGCACATGGACACTTAAGCATTATCAGCTTTATGCCCACATAGAATATAGAGACAAAATTTTCACATTCCTGGGCTGAATTAATCATGGAAGAGACTTGAATTAATTGAACTGAAAGAACCTGAATTTCCTCTTTCCTTCACTCTTTGGAACCATTTCTCTTTGAATAATTATAGAATGCTCGAAATACCCAAGTATTATTGTCTTTCCCTTTCTGTCTATCTGTCTTCCTGCCTGTTTTTGAAATGAATAATTTTGGGGTTTTGGTGTGCGTGGTTTTTTTTTTTTAATATTAAAACAGTCAGTATGGTGGGTAGAATGGTAGATGATAGGAAATACTGCCAACAAGGTGATTAAGAGGAAGAAATGGAGAGGAGACACCTGGAGAAATAGAATGCTGATAGAGGAAGAAAGAGTTGTTTTATGCTTCAGAACTACAGCAATATGTAGTAGACGTGACATCAGTAATGAGCTTCCCCAGTTGAACTGTCTCCCAACCCATGTATTTATAGCTGTGGTTTCTATTTTAATGGGTCAATATTTTGCAGCAAAAATCGTGTTCCCTGAAAAATGCCCAGCTGCATGTTTCCTGTCTACAGCTGTTCATGGCAGTGTTTTTTTCTTCCTGGAAGTCTTAGACAAATAAGTTGGAAAACAGTTTTGTGCTTCCAAACAGCATGATACCCAATCTAGAGAAACTAAGTGAGGTTTGTCTTTTTTTAACAGACGTTCAATAAAGAACAGTGAGAAAAAATATTCTCTGACAAAAATGTATGAATTAAATAGTTACAGAAAAGTCTTGAGATCTTTAAAAAAGTGGTATTTAATTGAAGATTGCTAGCTTGGAGTTTCAACTTCTAGAAGCCCTTATGTATGTGCGGTAAAAGTTAGAAAATGGCTGTAAAACACTGATACTTTGCTATGCTGTAATCTTTACCTGTGCTCTGCATTTGGTTTACAAAGGCATAAACATAAAGGACTGAAAGAGTAAAGCCCTTAAGTTTTACTTTGGTGCCTAAGTGTAACTCATTACTTCCTCTGCATTGTGCTAGGGACTGGTTGAGCCTTGCTCTGAATTAAGCTCAAGAGAGAACACACATAAACGGGTAACATTTTATTCCCCTATTCTTTCTGTATATATTGGACCATGACCAGCTCAGATGGTTTTGGAGCTTTAAATCTACCTATAAGTACACTGATCTATGATCTAGGGACATAATTTTATTTTTTCTGAATGGCTTTCTACTGTCATGGAAAGTTCTGCATTATAACAACTAAAGAAATAATTATCTGCATCCTTTGAATATATATGAGTAGTATTCAGGCTTTATTACTGCTAAATATATCCCTGTGGACCAAAGTAGTGATCAGAGTTCCTAAAAAATGTAAATACACATAAACCTTAACAGGAATGGATGGCATACTATCCAATCCCTTCCTCTCCAGAATTTTCCACATAATCTTTTGGCCATTTTTCAAAGTACACAGTATTTCTACTCCAAGCACCTACAAGAGGTTGCAGGTATGTAAGTGGAAGAAAGTGAGGCAAAAATATGGTCTTTGAGAATATCCAGCTTTCTGGTGGGAGTAGCACGAGATTTATTTCTTTTAAGCAGCAATAGTACTTTTTATTGATACGTTATAAAGCAGTTTGATGCAATTCTTAAGCATGTTATGCAGCATCGTACTGACTTTTCTTTTTCTTTCTGATCTGTCTCAGAAACCTGTCTAATATTTTACAAATATAAAAGTAAGTATTTGCAACACACAGACAAAATGTATAGATTGTATAACTGCGTATAAGACATGATTATACAAAACGTAACTAAACTGGTAGGTCTGTTCAGTTATTAAAAACAAAAGGACACAAATGAGAGAAGAGATCTTTCAAACAAAATGTTTGCTAAGAAAAGATTTGGTTCTGTATTTCTACATAAGTTTTAACTGTCCATTATGACTAGCATTTTGTCTGCAAAATAATCCATACCTTACTGGCTGCTGGATTCTCCCCAGAAGCAAAGACCAAATCTGTACCAAAAAAAGGACAGATGACATTAACAAAGTCTAACTACACCAAGAACATTAAATTTATGATCACACACCTGCAGATGGTGCTGTTCCACAACATTTCCTGCATAAATCGGCTGAAAATGCATCAGTTGGTCTATTCTTTGATCTTTCATTATGTATCGCTACACAGTACATACAACTTTTGCATAAAATGGTTGGCTGTGTGTGAAGGCCAAACTAGATGGAAAATGATACATAAAGATATAATGTTTCCCCATGGCAAAGATACTTCCTTTTCTTTCCATCCTGTTCTTTTTATAATGATAGCAGTTATCCAGCGATGTCGTATGTCATCTAATAATATATACCATTTTAGCATTGTTGTTCGTAAGACCAAATATCGTCATTACTGAGAGAGGCTATGTTTTAGGTTGTGTTTCCATTTTAAAGTGTAATTCCAGTTCAAACATGCTACAATGTATAAATAATTGTTAGCAGATATTCTCCTGCAGAATATTATTACTTATGGGCTACAGATTAAGAATTATACTATTCTCACAAAGACTGTGGGGACAGTAGAAATAAAATATTGCTCCATAAACAGAAAAATTATCAAAGCTGTGTTTATGTCCAGAAGAGAAGACTGAGGGCAATGTGTTATCAAGTGAATTATTTCAACCTTCTATGCTATAATTTGATTTCCATTGGAGCTAGTTGTATTTGATTTATTATTCCATAGTTTTTAATTTTTTAATCATGAATGACAGTATCACTACTACTGCTACTACCACTACTACTACTACTACTATGATTACTACTACTAGTAGTGGTAGTCATTACTACCACTTATTAATTTGTACAAATCATGGCTCTATACTTCATTATCTCTTTATGGAGAACCTAATTCTAGTCTCCATTCCAATGGGACAGTCTTTTTAAAATCAATAACGCTGCACCAGTGGAAATCAAATGAGTCTCTGCAAGTAGATTATTATTTCCATATTTTAGAGCATAACAAGGCTTTGTAACTGTATTTGAGTATTGAAAACACTCAATTTAAGAAACATTTCTATAAGGTATTAACACACATTGCAGGAGCAGCCCTAAATAAATCAACAGAGATATTTTTATTTCTAAGTGGTTATCTCAGAACATTAATATTTTAGAGCAGTAAGGAATAGCAATTAATTTTACTTAGACATTTAAATCTCCAAAGTTTTGGGCAGTATATAAATCAAGAAAATTTAAAGACTTTTAAAAATAAAAAAGATATACATATGATAAGCAGATGTTAAGTTTTACTTACAGGGTAAGTTGAAGGAATGCGAGTTGTTTAAATGAGAAATCTTTACCCACTGGCACTAGTGGGAGTATTTTAGTTTACTTCACTGGTATCATAATTATATATGCTAGTCTTCCACAGCCAAAGCCACTCATTGAAAACAATGAGTGGTCAGAATATTTCACAGGTATAAACACAATTATTGAGTTTTCTGTTGGTTTTGCTGGGATATTTACTTTGAAGGTCTATGTTATGCTTTCTAAAAAAGAAATAAACCAGAAATGATTCACTACTATTTCCTGGGAGAAGGAATGAATCACTTTTTTTCACTCACTCTGCAGACTAAACAGATGATTTAATAATGAATAGATTACCAGGAGATCCTTTAGATGCCCTGTGCATCTTCAGTATCTCTGATGCTTCACTTGCTATTTTGTGTGGAATTTGCTCTCCAGAAAAAGAAAAGTTGTCTTCAAAACTTCCTAATCCCTCAGTTTAAATTTTACAATGATACCTGAGGTTTCCATGAGGAAACCGATCTATGTCCATGTATAGCTTAAGTTCTGTGGTGACAGCCTGTGGACTTTATGCTGCTATGCGTTCATGTATGAAATTATGACATCAGGCCCTGAACAGAACGCTGAATTTTAGCTCCATTTTGCTTCCTTGTTAAAAACTCAGCCTACTGCAAATCTGCTTCAGATCTATTGATAAAACACATGTTCTCAAATGGGTCAGTCTAATGTCTGTCCATATCAGGTACTTGGATTCCTGAATCTTACAGACACACATTGAAATGGTTTGGATAACCTGTTGCTGCTACCCATTTTTTGCCTCCAGATAGTAATATTTTTCAAACTTGCTCATACTCGGGTTCTACTTTATGAGTGGTAAAGTGACTTACTCAAGCAATGCAATATCATTCTGTAAAATCTTAGGAAAAAAAAAATCTTAATAGAAGTTTTCTGAAGATTATCTTTGATAATGCAAATAAATATACAAATAAAATACTGACTATTCTTGACAAACAAACAAACAAACACAGATACTAAATTGGTAGTTGTTAGTGATCTGGAGTGGAGGGAAGGGATGTCACACCAAGAGACAATACCACACAATCCCCAAATTCCCTGATGTTGATTTTTTTATTTTTGCTCTTTCTACATGATTATGTGTACTGTTAGAGAAATAGAAAATAGTAATATTTTCAATCCTTGTTATGCACTTGTAAGTCAATTTGTAAATATCCATACTGAATTTACTATATATCTCTTCTATGATTGTATAACACTGGCATATACCATGTCATTTAGATAGAAATGGATTCAGCTTAAGGACTCACCAGATAGAAGCCCAGTGCTCTAACCATCTGTGCAATATAAATGTTTTTCAGGGTTTTTTTTTAGGAACTATTATCCCTTTTTCATGCTTTCAGAGGGTGGGGAGTGTTTGGCTGTAGAGTATCACTACAGCTAACCTAGACAATGATGGGGCATTTGGCTAATTAATGAATTCATTTAACTACATTTAATTGCATGGTACTTTCTGGAAATGCAAATTCTTTTGATGCATACTAAAGATAAATTTGGAAGAAAGAAATATCAAGTAACTCATCTGTCTTGTCATAGAATAATCTACTAATGTAAAATTTTTCATTTTGCTTTCGCCTGCAGACATAATTTGACAGTATTCAAATTCATTCTTTTCTACTTATGTGATACATGTTTCTCAAAGACAGTAGTTGGTGTACAGTGTGCATAATACACTGGTTGCATACACAGAGATTAATCTTTAACCCGTGCTGGAAAATATGCTGCATTAACTTCCCCTGCTTTTTATTATAAAAAATCTTACTTTCTTTCATCCTTGGAAAGTTGATTATTACTAAATTACTCTTATCCTTTAAGTCTCTTGATTATTTTTTCTCTGCGGTTCTAATTTAGTTTAGTAAAAGGTAAAAACATCCAAGTAGTCAGATTAGAAACTCCCATTTTCTCTTAAAAATGAGATTTACTAAGATGACATCTATAGTCTCCTAAAAATAAAAAATTAGAAAGTAAACCCAAATGTATTCTCATAGTATGTTTAGAGAAGGATGTTAGAAGAGAAAATTACATGACATTTGTAGAAAGTAATGTCATATATCACACAACATGTTTCTGTTCAGTTTGGTGAAAAGCCAGTGCAGGTTTCTCTTTATATTGTGCAAATGACAGCCTGCTCTATGCTAAAAAAAAAGTCTGTTTGGCCATATGTATAAAAGGCTTTTGATAATTTAACACTATATGTTACTTAAATATATTTAATTTCTTTTTTTTTTTTACTGATTTGATCTGATTCTCCTAGTCCTTATTTCTATAAATAAATACAATTTTGTGTTTTTCAATAGTGTCTAAACAATTTATTACAATTTTGTTTAGAAAAGTTGAAAAACTAGTTATCTAATTTTTTAGTTTGTCATTGAATATAAGTTCAATTTTTCATCTAAAATTTCGAATCCTTTATTACTAACCTCTGTCATACCAGGGAGACCACCATTGGACACAGCACTCCAACTGTGTCTCACCAGTGCTGGGTAAGGTATCATCTCGTTTGGCTTGCTACTGTATTTCAGTACAAATCCAGGATAACATCATATCAGTACATCAATTTCTCCTAGTAGTATAATTCATAAAATGCTATCACATTTAAAATTACTTTTTAAATATTTTGTTATGTATAGACTGTTGTGAATACTGGAATGACTTATATCATGATATAAGTTGAAGTCAAACTCAGTTTTGACTTCAGCAGAAGCCATTGTACCTGGAACTTATTTCAGCCCCCAGGCTTCAGAATTTCAATTTTGAAAGAAGTGGTTCTTTCAAGACAGAAATCATGGCCCCCTGATATCCAGTTAGCACAACTTGGGCTAGTGTTCATGCAGAGACTTTTTTCAGTTTAATTTGGAGAGAGAGAGAAAGAGAGATCTGTACTTTTGGATACCACTTATTTACCATTTCACACAGTAATTTATATGACTTGAGTACCAACCACTTAATCTTCATCCTGTGTGTATAGAATAATTCTTCATATCTGGGGAGACTCAGTTCTACTTCAGATTCACTTTAAACATCTCACGTAGGTCTTAGAGTACCCATGTTCAGGAGGCCAGACTCCATGTTTGGCACAGGAAGAAATGTAGGATGTTGCAAGGAGCGGGTCAGAGTGAAGATGTTAGATACCCCAGGTTAGATAGTGCAGATAAACTATGTTGTTATTCACCCAAAATGGTGACATAGGGAATATGGACGTGGCTTCTTTTGACCATAGGCCAGAATTATTTGTTGGCAAATGTGGCCAAGTACTGAAATCAGTACCATGGATTATTTTTCAACACCAGGGAATGTTATTTATCAGAGTTACTCTACCAATGAGAATCTTAAATACAATTAATGTACAGCAGGATTCTTTAGGCATAGAGGCACACCAAGGATTTTCAGTATTAGAAAGAGGAGTTAGTCTTGTAAAACTAACAAGAAGTACAGATCCTGCTAAGCTACTTGAGATGTCTGCCATACCAATCTGTGTCTGAGTTTAGGCATCTAGGTTCAATCTGTAGTCAGTGGGGAAATGTAAGTACTTGAGTATTTAGTAAACCTGGCAAATTTTGAATGTCTACTTTTATCCATGAGGTGAATCATGATTTAAGTGACTCTCTCATTGAACCATAATGGAAGGTTAAGATGGTTATATACATAGAGCATTATTTGCTCAGGTGAATCCCTCCTTGCAGTAGCCCATGTTCCTAGGACTAAGCATCTCCTAATTGTTAGACCTGTAAGGCTGATAAAACAGCCTTCATATTGGGTTTGTTGGAGCAAGAAAAAGTAACAGTATCTGCAGATGTCTTGTACAGTCTTGTGTTCCTGTTAGATCAACTACTCATGTTGAGTAATATACTCCATGCAACATTGCAACTGGATAGGTCTCTTGGTCATTTCTAATTACCTTTATAAATAACAACTTCTCATTACTGCCAGATCATAGTAACAAAGACATATGTAAGCTCAAAAGTGGCAGGAACATAACATATTCACCACTGTGAAACCACTGGTGTGGATACCTTATTTACACAAATGCAAATGATTAAATTACGCATTGCCCAGATTGAAAAACACAGCTAATGTACTGCAAATAAAAATTCACAAGATTTCATTATAAATTGAAAAAGCAATAAAAAAAAAGTACACTTCAGCAAAGTGATTGCCACAGATAGTAAAATAATAACCCTAAGGGTAACTGTCGAGGTTATCTCTGGGGCTTGATTTTTTGTTTTTGTTGTTTTTGTTTTGGGTTTTTTTGATCCCTGCTGTTATCTAGGAAAAAAGTTAAAACCTTGCATTTATAAGACTAAGTAAATTTCTCTTCCTTCACCCTCACCTTCCACACCCACACACGTCTCTCTACCAATATCTTCCACACAGAAATAATTTGTGAGATAATATGCAGAAAAGAAATGAGAAATAACACATTTTGAAGAATAGAGTGAATCTTTTCTATGAATTATGAGGCATAACAGGTCTTGTGTATTTTAACACATAATGGTCTGATTTCTTTTTGAATCATTGTGGTGATGTCTTTCTTTTCAAGGGCAGTGTAAGAGCTTTTACAATAAATATAGGATTGGGCTCTGAATATTAAGCAAGTGTGTATGTGTGTTTAAGTCTGTAGGTGCTTTGGATTAAGAAATTGGTGGATATTACTATCTTTTAAAATTATTATTTTGTTTCTTTCTCCTTTTTTTAATAAGGCCTTTGATTACAAATCATTTACACATGCTTTGAGAGAGTTACTTTAAATAACTGATTAAACAAAGTGAGTTTAAAGAAAATAAAAAATTTCTATCATCTAACCTCAATAATGTTCAGTTAATGATAATGACATGACACATTTGAATTTATGTGATAAACATAAAAAATAATGCAACTTTCTATCATCTAACCTCAATAATGTTCAGTTAATGATAATGACATGACACATTTGAATTTATATGATAAACATAAAAAAAAATGCAAAAAAAATAAATTGTCAGTGGAGATGATTATGG
>NW_010536656.1:0-3072 GCF_000687285.1 Phaethon lepturus | reverse complement strand
GGGACCTTCGGGGTGCCGGTCCTCCCACGCAAATGCTAGGTCAGCCCTCTCCCGACATCCCACGGCGTCGCGACGTCACGCCTCTGGGTGACACCAAAGCCAGCGTTGCCGGCAAAACGACGCGGATTTCGTGCTGCCGAGTTACGAGCAGCTCCCCCAAGCCCATAGCCACTCCGCGGGGCATCCCACGAGCATCGCCCCTCCTGCTCCCCATCGCCACCACTGTCCCAGCAGGCATCTTCCCCGACAAATCATAGAAATCTCGGTTTAATATGCCCTCCTGCTTTCGCCACCTCCCAGCTTGCTCCCGGGCACCTGTTCCCACCAGCCAGACGCAGGGAAGTCAGTATCTGCGACGTGCTGGTTCCCCAGTAGCGGGAACGGTTCCCGTTAGGAAACCACCCAGTAGGTCACGGCAGTGCCTGGGCGAGAAACAGCCAATTCCCGGGTCGCCTGCCTGCATTTGGGATTGTTGCTGTCAACAGCAACTCGCGATACGTCGGGTTTTCCGACGTTTCGAGCGCCCATATGGCTAAAACTACTGCAATTTCGACGTTGGTTGTCCACTACCTGCGCAACTGCTCAGCTCTCACGGTGCAATGGGAAGGGGCCAAGGGAGCTTGATGAGGGAGCGCCAGGAGCCATTTAAAACCCGGCTGTGGCCGAGAAACACGGCGTCCGGGTGCCTTCCCACAGCCGAGACTGATAAGGAAGGGACGGCGATGTCTGGGAAAGAAACTGGAGTGGAAATCAGTGCCCACGCATTCATTCGTTTATCGGGAGAAAGGACAAAGCTCTCCAAGCCCTGCAGAACTGGCTCGGAAACGTTGCGGCTCGTTATCTTTCACCCCACTGCTTGTCGTGGCTGAGCGCGTTGTGGAAGGGCTGCAAATCACCCACACTAACGTGGGAGACATGACATCCCCCAGAGCGACAGGGATCTCGGCTCTGGCTACATGTCCTCACCCACGGCATCCAGCCAGAAGAACAATATGTGAAGAGTCAACGATATCAAACGGGTCGGCACAGTCTTTCCTCTCTACATGCTCAGCTATTTCCTCTCCTACCGAATAATCGTTGCCGAAAGGTAAACCGTATCAGCGCTACTTACCATTCTTATCACCAGTCCACAAAATGTGATAAAAGTATAGGCTTTACGCCGATAAAATTCAACGTTAGCCATCTGATTGTATTTTAACCAAATTTAATTCTGAAGCAATTTAAGGACTGAGAAGGAAAACGATATACTTTATCAACTGTAGCTGCATCGTGCACGTAAGTACGAAGTGTTATGCCTCTCTAACCATTTTGGAGCGCTTCTGTAACCTTAGTGTCTGCAGGCTCATGGTGCTGGGACCAGATTTCTTTTCTCATAGCACTTACGCAACAACATCCCAGTTACCTTTCTTTCTTACACACAATGTAAAAAGAAGAAAATCCACAGGTCTCTTAGATATAAATCCTGAAACAGTCTTCAGCCACTTACTTGCTCTGAAAGAGCTCTGAATCTTTTTTCCAACCACTGCCCACATGTCTTTCCTAAACACTATTTACTGAGCGATTTCTCTAACATGCATATCGCAATTTTTAAGGAGTTTCTCTTCATACGAGTGCACACATGACCCGTGTTCAGAGTACCTTGTCCGCTTAATCCCAGCAGTAGTAGGACAGCCAAGCAGCGGAGAGCTGAGTACAGCGAAGAGATCTTGGGGAAGGCATGAAACACTGAATATTTCCATCTCCCATGCTTCGATTGATCTGGAGATATTACATCTGCCTCACTTTGGTGGGAAGCCTGAATACTGACAGTGACACCTCAGAGCTCCTGAAAGCACCATTTGCAGGGAAAGAAGTGGAAACATATGACAACTAAAGGGAAAGGCCCCTTTACCCTGCACCAGGAATTCCTTCGGGGACGGGTTCAAGCCAAATCCCAGCCAGAGCCGCTCACTCTGGCACTATTCCCGGGTCTGCTGGGGCTCAAGAGGAGCCTGTGGCAGCAGCAGGCCCAATGCACTCTCTGCTCAGCTCCCGGCTCGGAGCTAGAGTGAGGCATCAGCCCCGACTCCTCAGACAGAGAGGAAATGTTAAGTCACGGGTGTATGCAACGTCTTTCTTTTCAGGGTTTCAGTGTATGAAAAGAACCGAGCTGGAAGGAGGAAGGAGAGGACTATAGAGTTGCTGCCCTCACTGAGTGAACTGGCGTGGATAGATCACACATCATTATCATAGGAAAGTGCTCAAATCTGTCAGAGACAATAAAATAAGCAGTCCTTAGACCAAGAGGAATGGGCTGTTTCAGCTTCGGAACCCACAACCCTTTTGTCATCACTCCACCCCGTGTCCACGTCACCACCCCGACTCAGTGAAACTCACACCTGGAGTAGGACAGACAGACAGCAGTACTGACAACATAGCACACAACTGTCAGGGCACAACCGACAATTCGCGAGTGAGATTGGGCAGGTACTTTTACTCTTTTGAGTCAAGACCACACCCACGCCCACACTCTACCCCTTCCCCTTCAAGCTACTGAGAAGTGCACCGGGAGGCGAGGTTGAACTCTGTCGGTTGCCCACTGATTCCCGACGATGGAACGGCGGAAGAACATTCACGCAAGTCGCAGAGAGGGACCCCAGGACAGAAGCTCACCTGTGCCGAGCTCCCTGGGCTAGGAGGGTCCTTCCCGGAGTGAGTGCCTGAGCCGGGTTCCCCGTCCAGGAGACGGTCAGACAGCGCTGCCGTCCCTGGTCTCAGAAATGTGAAGTCCTTCTGGCCCGAATCGGAAGCTAAACACACTTCGTAGGAGTAGGGCAGGGGCAGCGTGCTGCTGCAGTAGTTGTACGGTGCTTTTGAGCCCAGGCTGGAATACAGTTCCTTATCAGAAGTTATAAAAACGGGAGGGCTCCTCGACCGTTGGTATTTAAAAAACAGAATCAAAACGACTATCAAAACGAATAACAAGGACACGACAGCGAGTGCCACTACAAGAATGAGGTTTAGATCAGACGTCAGCTGGGACACAGTATCTCTGTCGCTCAGCTCCGGCAGTGCCTCCTGCAAGCTCTCGGC
>NW_010536655.1:0-14520 GCF_000687285.1 Phaethon lepturus | reverse complement strand
AGTTTAGTTTAGTTTAGTTTAGTTTAGTTTAAAGAAAACCTGTGAATACCTCTTCTCAGTTTGGCTATACCTATGAGATGAGTGCTATGTGTGCCCTCTGGAACTTGGTAGAAGACTACAGTGCATGGATAACATTCAGGGCAGTGGCGCTTTAGATGTATAACTGCAATAAACCAGAGGCAAATAAAGCTGATCTGCATACAAAATATTCCCTTAATTAAAAGGCAGATGAAGGAAGGCAGATCTTGCTCTGTTACAGCTACATTTTTCAGGATCCTAAAGAAGATCACAGGCTCTTTCTGCAACAATTTTTGTGAGAAATTAATGCTCTAGAAACCGTTCTTCTTATAAAAGATGCCAGCATGGATGGAACTGTGGAAAGAATCTCCTCGTCACCAGCACGACAAGGGACCCATACAGAACTGCTTTTTATTTGTAATATATTACACTGAGTAAGTATTAATGGGCCACGGGTGCTGGAGGCAAACCTTCTGGACCAGATCCAATGACTGCAGGTGTTACCATGGTAGTGCCTCCACCAGCTTCGAAGTGAAAAATGCTACTTGAGTAGCTCCACCATGCTGGCTCCTGTTCAGAGCCTGGGGCCTCAACTCAGTCCCACAGACCTACTTTTCCTACACAACTAATTATTATCCTCTCATGCTCTTGCAACACAATTGCACAACCACAGCAAAGGTTTGTGCTCTCCATGACAGTGCTGTCAACAAAAGGTCTCTTTGCATGGCTTTTGGGTCATGTTCTGTGAGATCTGTACTGGAACAAGGTCCCCAGGGAAGTGGTCATGGCCGCAAGCCTGTCAGTGGTCAAGAAGCATTTGGGCAACGCTCATAGATATATGGTTTAACTTTTGGGTTGGCCTGTGTGGAGTCAGGAGCTGGACTTAATGATCCTCATGGTCCCTCCCAGCTCAGGATATTGTGTGATTCTATGATTCCAGCGTTTTCTACTTTTCTCACTTCCCAATATGTGACTACAAGAATATCCGTGCAACATTTTGGTGAAAACTTTAAGATCACTGGGTGCAAGAAGTAAGAGTAGAAGAGGACTTAGGCTTTTTTTTTAGCTTTTAATCATACACAAAATACCAAATAATGTTTCTCATTTAGTATGCAATAGAAGTATCATCTGATAGAGAAGGACAAAGAGAGAAGCTCATATGCAAACGCAAGCTGTCCTCCAGTGTGTGTTACAATGGCTGGTTGAATTTTTACAGTCTGGGTCCTCCGCTCCTGTCACTTTATTCTGCCTTGGAAGTCTCTACTCAGTTGTAAGTGTTAGTAACTAATCAGTGGCCTGCTAGAGCCTGGATGCAAACTGTTTGCAGGATGAGCCCCAAAGGCTGGCAGTGGGAAGAGGTCTCCTTCCATCTGTAAAGAAAATCATAAGGCATGAACAGTGAATCAAACCAGAGCTATTGCAATATCTTATGCAATGTTTTTAAAAGGGCATTTATTGTAATATGTTGTGATTATGGAAATCTCTCTCTCTTTTTTTTTTCCCTGGAGGTGTGTATTAAAACATGTAAAAACATTTGTGGCTTGTTGCATTTTTTCATTTGCAGAGTTTATTCCTAGAGCTGGGCAATCCTCTTCAGCACAAGATCTAACTAGAGGGTACTTACTCTGCGCCTCCAGTGATGAAGAAGACACCATTTGTTTTATGGGAGGAGGCAACTGCAAGGTATAGGTTTCTTCCTAACAGCTTGGTGGCTGCATTGCAAATAAGACCATCACTTATATTGCCCATATTTACGTAGTCTAAATATCACCGAAGAACATAGGCTGCAAGAATCTGGGCCTAAAAGCATCACAGTTCCTTTATTTCCCTTCTTGCAATGCATAAGAAAAGCCCAGTTGTGGTAAAATGTTCCTTGCTGCAAATTACATCTTAAGCACAATTAACATTCAAGGTACTAATCTGGAAGCGGTTCAAAGAAGGATTTCTGTCCTGAGGTTCTTTGAATTAATTCTTTGCACATCATCTGTAAGCATTAAGTCCTCGGTATTGGTCTTGTATGTGTACAAAATTGTGATTGCCCCATTGTGAACCAAAGCGATGCTTTCGCTCAACGTAGAGGATTGAGATGATACCCATTATCACATTGGTACTGATTGTGGATACCACTGAAATAGCTTTTATTAAATTAACCACTTCAGGAGACAGGTAATATATGAGTGTACTTATCAAAATGAGTTATTTCTCCATGATCTGTTTGCAACCTGATGGCTTGCAAGAAGCTGAAAAATAAGGCATTTATATCTGCAATTAGTACCACACATCTGAAGAATACCTTGAACTTGGGCTTCTATTATATCTGGAGTTGATAAGACAAGTTTAACTGCTATGTGGCCTTTTGGGCCAAATCCTATTTCAATAACGGCAATAGTAAAATTAATGTATCTGAAGCTTCTGTAAAATTACTCTGCTGAATTTGGGCAGCTAGGCTCACCTATGCTTGAGTATGAATTTTTTGGAAAATATTTCTCTCCTTAGAAGGACACGTATTCCCACTAACTCCATCTTCAAACTTTTCTAATTGATATTTTTCCCCCAGTTGTCACTTTTACCTAATTGAATGAACAGGTCCGTATTTATTTGCAGAGGTTTAGACAGCTTATGTTTAGGACTTCTTAACCTAAATCACTGCAAAAGAAGAATTTAAATTTCCACAAATTCCAACTGCAATTTCAAGGTTCCTCTGATCTTTTCCAGCCCCTCGAGGTATACAAAACACAATTTAGTTCCTTGAAACTTGGTATGCTTCTTTCCAAAGAGCCCACCTGGTGATGAAGGGACATGAATGACTGTTAATGCATTCTCTGCTTCATATTTTATCTCCTGAAATACTGCATATAATTCAGTTGGTTTTGCAATTATTGTAGTGGAAACTAATATTGCGGAGGGTTTATTATTATTATTTAAGTCATGTTAGTTTTAATAGTGTTCTGGTATATTAAATTCTAAGCGCATTCTTGGCAAGGAGTCTCTGTAGCTCATGGCTTCTCCTCTCACAGCTTAGTCGCTTCAGTTGATGCTGTGACTGCCATTACAGTGACACTTTCAGAGCATCACTCAAGCACATTAATGCAGCTTTAATTACCGATACAGTTACCCTGCCAATATACAAGCTCCACTGTACCATCCAGGTAATTCTTCATGGGCATTTATGTTTATGTATTTACCCACAGCACAAAATCACTTGACCTTTAGTAAAGTTTGTTGCTTTATCTCTCTGTACCACGCTCCATGCAGTCCTCTCAAAATTTATTCCTCACTGGTTTAAAAGCCATCATTTCCACTGTCTTCTTATGAAAACCTGAGCTTCTGGTCTGGGGTTTGGGTTGACTTTTCCCTTTTTGTTTTTCCCTGCAACTTCTTTGGAATATTAGGATTCTGATCTGCCTACAAACCCCAAGCAGTTAAACACAACTTTGGGCAGTTTTTCTGTTTAAGGGCGTGATTTCAGGTTGCTTATTATGACAGTCTTGCAGTAGCAGTGGTTATCTGGCATGGGTAGGTATATAACTTTGTATTTTCATTGGAATCTCACTCACTTATTCTCTTTTCTGCGAGTACTGGAAGCTTAACCTGTCATTAGTATTCTTTGTGGTCTTTTGAAAAATATCAGCTGAATCATTGTAACACAAGGAAAATAGGTACCCCTCAAATTTGTCTCAAGTTTCCCTTCTATTAGGGCGTGAAACTATGTGAAAACTTCATTTTTGGCTTGAGCCAAAAGCAGTTGCACATAGAGATGAACATTAGTGAAAACTAATGACGCCATCCTCAGCTTCCCGGCAGTGGAAGAAAAGAGGAGTTATCAGAGGAGGATGAGCCAAGAGAATGACCTGGTTTTCCAAAGTTGTGCACAGAGAGAGACATAAGCCGTGGCTGATGAGGAATGCTAATGGCATCGTGCAGCTGGCATCTCACGCTAAAGCAAGCAGCCGCAGTGACAGCTTGGTACCGCCATCGGAAGAAATCAGCACCCGTCTTGCGGGAAGCAGAGCTGCGTGGTTTCTTATCAACGTCCTGAGGGATTTCACTGCAGCACTTTGTTATTAACTTTATTTTATACTCCACTCGTTGGGTCATTAAGGATGCCATGCGAACGTGTGATTTACATCTCCCATATGGGACTCTGGCAAACGGAAACGGTACGTGGGCCCCACGGCTTTGTGGTGTCACCGCCCCACAGAAGCTTATCTAAGGTGTGGTAGGAAGAGACAATTTGCTCCAAGGAGAGCAGCAGCAACCACGTCCGCTTCCCATGACTTCTGCCTTATTTTTTGTACTGCAGAAGTCCTAGCTCACCTTGTCACATCCCTGTCTCACTCCTTCTCCACAGCCCCTTCTCTCTCCCTTGCCAAGGGCCGGCCAGGGAGGAGGCAGTGCGTGCTGCGGCTGCTCCCACCAGTGCTGTCCGGCTAAACACAGCAGATGATCGCTGAGCTCCTGCTGACGCCTCATCTCAGTGCAAGTGGCCACTCTGCTGCAGAAAAACATGATGAGCAGAATGTGAGTTTTATCCAGTGCCCTCCCACCAACAGAAGAGGACTCTATTTGCTAAATAAACCCTTTTTACTTGGAACAAAAAGCTGAAGACCAGACCTGCTGCAGGTGGGACTTCTAACATGACTCCCTAGAAAAAGACAAGTGCTACCCTGGAGAAACGCAGAGACTTTGGAGTGCTGAAATCACAGAGCTGTATCTGACTGGAGCCCAGGGGAAGGTATAGCGAGCATGGTGGATTGCCTTTGCTGCAGTGGAAGGCTGCTGCTACCGGTATCTATAGCCTTCCCTCAAACTGAAAATGAAGCAGCTGTCTGCCGCTTTCTGGTATTTCTGTTGGAAAACTGAAGTTTAGAAGTCATGTATCATCTGTCAAAAATCTTTATGAATCTTGCTGTGATAAATGCAGGGGTGATGAATACGTACTGTGGAGTTTTGCAGCAGAGAAGCAGAGCTCGCTGTTTCAGGCAGCCCTAGCCCAGTCATGCAGAGTTTGTTGAGGGCTCTTTTATCGAGAAGGAGAACCTCAAGGAAATGTTATCCCAGCCAAAAGGTTGGCAGGAGACAGGGTGTCATCTGGATGATAGGAATATTCTTCTGGTCAGAATTCAGAAACCAGAGGGCTTACAGAGACAGTAACGAGACAGAGCTTTAGAGTAAAGGGTACCAAACACAGCAGCATCTTAGCTGTGGTCCTGCAAGCGGGATTACCATGTCAAATCTCCCTGTTGCAGTTGCTGGTTTTATTCAAGGTGAATAGATTTATGAACACATTGTACGGACAGCAGAATAAGGAGGATGATTTGAATGTCTAGTCCATTTCTTTTTCTCAGTCCATTTCTCCTCAGGAAAAATGCTAAGATGCCCTTACATCCCCATTTCTACATAGTCCTTGGCAGAAGGGACAATCCATGGTTGTTATATTTAAGATTTTACAGAGAACAACATGGTATTTGGGGTGTTTTTAAGTGTTCACCATCAGTATGTTTTCTGAGTTTGCCTTTATCCCCAGCAATCACCTCTTCCTATCATCTTCAGGGGGATTAAACTGGTGAGAACAGTCCCCTGCTCAACAAGAAGCAAGAAAACATGGAGCTCAGAAAATGGGAGACAGTACTAGGATGAGAAAAAAAATCCCTGAGGAGTTAGATAAATAGAAGGAAGAAGAGATGTGCCTGGTGGGGCTGCATCCAGGTGTGGGTGGAAGGGAAGGGAGGAAGGGCTGGGAGAGCAAAAGAGGTTTGGGAGGGGACAGGCGAGTGTGTGTGGGGTGACTGGGGCAGACCACCCCAGTGTCGGTGGCCCAGGGCCTGGCTTGTCATTATTAAGGTAACCACAGAAAGGGGAGATAAATGCCCCCTTCTGTAACCCCCCCATGTTATGAAAGGAAAGAATTTTCTCTAAATAACAACCAGAATTTGCTGTGCCTGCATTATTTTGAAACCTGGAATAAAACAAATCAAGGTGGGACACACCTGTCCTTTGAAGATAGAAGGAAATTTGAATATGAGTGAAAAATATCAAGAATTATTTTTTTAATAAATCTTACAGTTGA
Source organism: Phaethon lepturus (assembly GCF_000687285.1). Lineage (NCBI taxonomy): Eukaryota > Metazoa > Chordata > Aves > Phaethontiformes > Phaethontidae > Phaethon > Phaethon lepturus. The sequence continues at coordinate 8,432 of NW_010536655.1, read as the reverse complement.
ATTTTTAAAGTCCCTGTGGTAATTTTGTGTTGCCCCCTTTTTTTTTTTTAAAAGACTTGAGGCTGTCAGTGTAGTGTGGCACATTAAAAAACTCAATTCATGTTCCACTGTAGCAGTTAACTGTACAGCAAGACTTTCCAGAGTCTTGGAGATCCAGTATTTTATGTGTGCCCTGCTTTTGCCACCATGGAATTTCAGCAGGCATCGAAATATCAAAGCCCAGCATTCACAAGGTAGCTTTAATACCTTGCAGGAATGATAAGATTTGGGCAAGACATTTTTCCTTAAGACCAGGCACTTATGTTTTCAGCCAAAATATGATTTCTGGGATCAGGTGCTCTGCTGCTACCTGTTTTCAGCTTTTTATTTTGTAAGGCATTTACATTCCTTAGCTGGATTAGGTCTACATGAAGAAGGCACACGCTGAAGGAAAGGAGTGATAATGGAAATTCAGAGTGCAGAGCAGCAGAGTAAGGTCCATGGCAAGCAGTGTTGCAGCATAAGGGCTAACAATTTATAAGATCAAATATTTGTATTCTCAGGGACTACACTTTCTTCGTTAATTTGCAATTACCATGAGCTCATGATAAATTTCAGGAGAGAAAAAAGGTAATAATTGTCTTGTTAACAATTAGAAAAGGCATTATGTTAAAAATGCCATAAGAATATTTAAATTCAGACATTTTCCTTAAGATTGTATATTCATTAAGTGACTGTAAAAGCATAATTAAGATTTTTTAAATTTATGCAATGATGAGAAATACAGACAAAATTCTTACAGTTTAAGATTTCTTTGTGAAAATGATGACTTGGGCATTGACAAGGATTTATTACATGAAACTCGTTCATGGAACGACTTTTTTCTAGACTTTTATATCTCAATTTCAAACTTATCAGTTTGCCATGGTTTCAGATATATTAGACTTGTTAAATGCAAGAGTATAACCATTAGCTTTGGATAATAAATGGTCTGTTGTAAGAAATAATTTAGCATATCATCAAAGCAAATAGTAGAACTAATTGCATTCCATTTATCATTGGCCGTGTCAAATCTGGTGTGGTATTTAAAAGCAAACTTTGTCTGAGAATTAAATGGAAGTCATTGACATTGATTACACTTATGATTGTGTTTACATGTAGTAAAATCTCAGAAACACATATTATAACACATGCCTCAATATTATTATAATAATTAATTTAAACTCCGCTTCCGTTACAGAAAATAGTAAATATTTTTTTGGCTTCTCAAAGTAAACCTAAGCCCAAAGCCCTGCTCCATAACTAGAAAAATACTGGGATATCCTGAGTAAAGGACCATCTTGGGGGGTGGTAACCTTAAATACACGCTGCTTTAGGCATTTCTTTTCCATGATGGATGACACCTGGGCTGCCATCTCTCCTTCCAGCTCCAGCACCACTGGAGCTGATGTGGGCATCCAGCTCAGCTGTGGGACTGCAGCAGCTTGCCAGATGCTGTGCTGGGTCCCTGCCCCGCACTTCCAAATTCTAAATTATGCAAGAAAATTATATATAACAAGAAAGATATTTTTTTTTTAATTTCAGGAATGAACAGAAATTATATGCTCTGTTGGAAAATCATCTTTAGCAAAAAAAACCAAATCCCAGCCTTGGAGTGCCAGGCAAAGTTAATGGCCCAAGACTAGCTTCAGTGGTGCTTTTCATGAGCAGATGCAGGGTAAGCAGGCAGGGAGCAGCCACCGCAGTATGCTTACTGGTACCAGTACCAGCTCCTCGCATAGGACCATCTCTCTCCTCCTTGCAATGGTTGGGCTTGCAGGGGCTGGGCGGCTTGCTGTCCCCTGGCCTGGGAGCTCTCTGCTCCCAGGTAAGCAGCAGGGGCATGTCCCAGACAGGACTGGGCTGGGAGAGGACCGGGACCCCTGAGGACTGCCCAGGGCTGAAGGCTGAGCTCAGCTCAGCAGCTCTCAGTAGCTCAGTCCTCCTGCTCTGGCTGCAGCCCCAGCTGTCCCAGGGGCTTCCTGGCTGTGCGTGACCCCACTGCCCCGCACAGATGGTCTTGCCTTGGGGTTCTGGAGATGTTAAAGCTAGCTGAGATCTTCTGGCTTAGCACTTAGGTCTTCTGGTTTGAGTGTGCACACTGGGCCACACATTCTTCCTCCTGAAATAGGGCATGACAAAGAGGATTAAGTACTAACCAGAAGACACTGCCCCATCCTTGCCTGGTGCTCACTTCATGTTCAGCTTTCACTTGCCTTTCGAGCCGGTCAGATTTGGAAGGTACTGACTATTTTGACCAACTGTGAGGAAATGGAGGGTAATAAAAATAACCCAGCCCTAGTTGCTTTGCTTTGCTAACTTACCTATTGCTTCTGCCAATCTGGTGGGCCATAGCAAAGCCAGGGGATAGCACTGACACGGTATCCTGAGCAGATGATATCCGTAGCTACTGTTTCACTTTCAATAATGTTATGGCTGATCCAGGACGTTGCCCCACATTCTTGAGCCAACAGTGGCTAGAGTTCTAAACAAGATCAGGGATCTTAATGGCAACAAAATTAAAAAAGGATTTCCTTTCCCATTTTTGAGGACCACAGAAAGGCTGAGGCTGGAAAAAGAAATTGCAATCTACAACTCTAAAAGAGTTAAGGGCCTGCCCCAAGGGAAAAAGAGCAGCAGGTACATGAACGCAGTTTCCTAGAGGTGAAGATCAAACTTGGCTGCATGCAATTAGGGACTCAAAAGCAGGTTAACAAGCAACCTGTTTGAAGGCCCTGAGTACCAACAGCATCACTACTGCAGTGGTCTGTCAAAATGCACAGGTCCAGAGCCTGTTCGTTCCTGTATGTACGTGACATGGATCCTGCGGATCCTTCTGTATGCTCTTAACTACATTACAGGGGTAATTACTCCATGCTGGTCACAACTGCCAGCCTGTCATCTATGGGTTTTCTGTTTTTTATAGGGAAAAATATAAATTATTTTTTAAAAGGTCTGTCGACTTCTAAGTGAAAAATCCATGTGTTACAGAAAATGTAAATGCAGAGGGAAGTGAGCAGTGGCATCTTCCTCCTAGTAACATTAGCAACTCTATTCATGCAAGCAAAGTAAACAGGATTTATCTTAAACGGGTCAATTTTTTTTTCAGATGTGTTGCCACTTGCTTTGAAAGCAGTGAAAGAGTTTGCTAGGGTTTTGTCTGTCTAAGAGTCCTGCCCCTTTCACCCTGGTGGAAAGGCCTCTGCCTTGACTTGTGGTTCTCTCATCCCCTGAATGTGTGAGACAACATTGTCAATGAAGCAGAAAATGCAGGCACACGTTTGGAGGCATCTCAGACAGTGCTGGAGTGCAATCTCAAGAGACCACTTTCCTTCTTGCTGCTTTTGGATGACAAGGGGTAGATCACTGCCACCTCTTAGAGCTGGGAGGGTGATGAAAGACATTGACAAGTGGAAAGTGCTTCTCCAGGGGTTAGCTGGAAATCTTCCTCTTGAAGACTGTGAGTCTTCATTCTTGATGAAATGCCTTACCAGCCAGAGGAAGCTCAGCAAAACTGCGGGCTGCTGGGGGGCACTGCATCTAGAAATCACGAGAAGAACATGTGCATGTTCAGAAAGCTGGAAGGTGACCGACAAGAACAACTAGCAGGCCAAGAAGCCTGAAAACATTCTTAATCATTGCCTAGAGCTAGGACCACACTTGGTGAAGACTACTTACAGAAGAACTACTTACGGGGCTGAGAATAAACATCTGGGAACAAAAACTCCTTGCATATGCAACAAACAACAACAAAGAGAGTATTCATTCCAAAGAAGTTAATAAAAAAGAATCTCCCCATTTGGTAACCACCAGTAACAGCACATGATACGCATATTTTTAACCTCCGTGCATGGTACACAGACTACTTTATCCCATTTCAGTGTTTGGACTGTTGCATTTTTAAACTGATACACTTAATCACTGTTAACTAGTTCACTCTTCTGGGAGCCACCACCTCATGTTTATCTGCAGAGGGAAACCCCATGTCTCTTCTCCGATCCGGAGATATTTGTAATGAGAAATGATAAATGAAGGCCTAACCCTCAGCCTCCAGCTGATCCTTCAGGTTTTAGTGATGATCCATGACACGTGGATAGCAGGAACTAGAGTGTGAATGATTAATACACAGCTCATTATCTACCACGTAGTGAGCCCAAGTCATTTCTAACCTGGGCTGCACTTGGGCACATTTCCCAACAGTAAGAAGTCCATACCCTGCTGCAGGTACTTGAAGCTTTTGAGTCTTCTTTACTAGTTAATGTGGCATAGGCATGCAGGTCACTAGATTCTCAAGTAATGTTCATATTTGAATATTCTCTTCAATAGTCCTTATTTAAGAGCTCAGGTACTTAGTTCACAGTGATTTTCTTTTAGTCTGTGTTCATCCACTCTAGATTTTTTGGAGGTGAAAACATTCTATCATTGGATTGACAGGACACTGTAGCTGTAAAAAGCAAAGCTGGGCTTATGATACATTGCTGGACACCCCTAAAACAGGATTGAATTTTCTCTTGCTTGCTCCTTCTACCTTCGATTTAGTAAAACAATCCCAACTTAATTTTACTTCCTTGTGGTATCTTTATATAGTGCTTTGAGCTGCTGCTTCCATTAATTTTCTATAAGCATCTATAGAAGCTAAGTCAGGCAAAATAATCCTGGTATATACACCTTTTTTTAACCTTTCCTTTGTGTAAAGTATGAGATCTATTCTGTAACTATTCTATGTATAGATTACACTTAAACTTACCCTTCTTCTGAAGCCAAACCAATCCATACTAGGAAGCTGGGACCTTATTTCTGCCCTGGTTGTTTTGATCCAGCAAACTATTCAGTAAATATAGGTGAGAGGTGACTGCTCTGTGTGAGTTAAGGCAGAGATGTCTTTCCTCCCACCACCTCTGTGCTTTTAATGATTATGAATCATTCTTTCAGTTGGTTATCAGTATGTTTGTCAACTGGACATGAACAGTGATAGGTCCAAAGTATGCAGCAATGAAAATGGTCTGAAGATCAGAGTATCAATTGATATTACTGCCACAAGGTCCTATTTATACAGGTGGTTTTACTAAAAAGAGAGACTATTTGAAAGCTAGTATTTCTACAGCATTGTGGGCATGAGAGATCCAGAGCTGTCACAGCCTTCATTTTCCTTTTCTTGTGCCTCTGCGCTATGCATAGATGTTCCTGCCCTGAGCAGCTCAGACAAAAATGCAGTTTGGACCCTTTCCTCCTACCACAGTGGCTGGGTGCTCTGGCTGTATGGCTACAGATTGTTGACTATACCTGGCACCGAATGTAAAAGGAACCAGGACAGGGACCATATTGTCAAGTTCAAGCATTCAGAAATCAAAGCAACCTGTTCCCTACATCCAAAGGTGGATCGTTACTTGTATTTGTCTTTTGTTGTGCTGAGTTTTCAATAGCTAGGGACATTTTATTCTCAATGGAAGATGAAATTCCTCTGTAATCACATAATTCCTGCACCTGAGGCTTTAAGGAAAAACATGGACTGCTGCAGGAGTTGGCAGCAGTGGGGGAAGAGGAAGAGGAGATGGAGGAGGAAATAATCTCATTCTCTCACCTGCAGGAGCGGAATCCAATCCTGCTGCTGACGCCTGGTGATAGAGGGTGCATCAGAGAGGGAGAGGAAATGGGAGAACCAGAGGAGAGAAGAGGTAGCCTGTAGGAAGACATAAAGAGAAGGAAATACTTGGGATTAGCAGGGAAGGTCATTGGGCTATGCAGCCTTCAGACGTCTGTCCAAACCAATTTGCAGCTCCTGACCGCTGGGTTGCCTCACCAGTGGGTATTTTCTGCACTCCAAAAGACAAGATGAGGAAGGGTGTCTTTCCTGCTCCAGTTTTTCTGCGTCATAGGGACACCATCTGATTTTGTCTACATCCAGCTGTGAACCATGCTGAAAATAAAATGAGTGGAGGCAAAAAAAAAAAAGGGAAAGTAGTAGAAGTGCCTCACAGTTGGAAGTAAGGGGAACTCAGAACATGTATTTTGTGCTCTGCTGCCTTTTTATCTTTGGAGAACAAAATGTGAATTGTTACTTTAGTAATCTACGAGACATATTGTGCGTATGGAGCCAAACAAGGTTAGGAATCCAAGTAGTACAACTGAGTGTAGAGAAACGTTAATGAGGCAGAAGAAAATTTTATGTTAGCTTTTTTACATTTTGCCTCTCCAGACAAAACAGGACTGCTGTTCTGTGTAGCACTATACTAAAATATCTGTAGATATATTTTAGTATATATCGTTAATATCATTTATTCACCAGTTAATATCACCAGTGGTAGTGGAAACAGTGTATAAAGCATTCATCTGTCAATTTTTTCTCATTCTCTCCCGAACAGTGTGCCACTTTTTTTTTTTTTCCAGTAGATTTGAAAGGATGAAGTTTATGTTTCTGTTTTCAAGTGTTGCTTCCTCCATATGAGCAGGAAATCCTCCCTCCTTCCATAGGTTTTTAAAATAGCTGACAGTGCCCCCAATTAATCGCATATCAAACTGAAGTTCTTTTTCCTGTCCTAAGTGACTGTCCTCCTCTCTTAAATAGTCCATCTGTTTTCTTACTCCTGGGAAGAATATTAAAAACATCCCCTACCTACCAAACCAAAAACTCCTGTGGGAAGATGAATGTAGATGAGGTGGTGGTATGTGGCACTTATATCACTCATATATCGCTGGGAGACATTAAAAACACAGATAAAATACATAGTTCTACACAGAACTAATACTGACTTATTCTTTGCCTTTTCCCTGCTGGATCAATTTTTGGCAGCACATAAATGCCTCCAAACTAATCAAGTCCTCTTCCTAGTTAAAATACCTTCCAAAAATGTCTTTTTAAAAATCTACCTTCCCAGAGAATACAGCTTTCTGTATTGCTCCTCTGCATATATAACTATAACCTTTGTCCTCTCCTCTAACCCTTCCTCCTTTCTTTGCCTGTTAATAATTCACATTTATTGTGCTGTGTCCAAGCTCTGTCCAAATCTCTCTCCCTATCTCTCTATACCTTTTTTGGTTTGGTTTTGTTTGTTGGGGTTTTTTTATATACTCTGATTCCTCCTCCTGCATTGGAACCCAAATGAACAGGTAAGTCACCGATGAAGGCTGTGATACAGAACATACCTGAGAAAACAGCAGTGTAAACCACTCCATTCTTAGTCCTCAATGCAGGGTTTGTTGCAAATGTACGTGAGAGGTCTTCTGACTTTCTAATTGATGTGTCTGCTTTTACTGACTGCATCCATAACCTACTAGTGCTGCTATCTGGAAAGATGAGACGCTGTAATGAGACTGCATATATTTGTCAGTTCCCTTCCTCCTCCTTTAAAATGATATGCAAAAGAGAAGTTGACAACAGATGAAAAGAGTAAACAAACTCTATCCCTGCATGCTGAAGGAAACACAGAGTTTGATAATAAAACTAGTCTTGTTATGTAATAAAACAAAACTTACTCTCATTTTAGTTCTGAAAAGATGACAGGTGTGTATCTATTCACTACTTTTCTAAATTCTCTCTGCTATAAAGCTAAACCAACCCAGCTTTGCTTTGGAAAAAGAAATATCCAAACTGTACTAACACACCTTTTCAAAAAGAAAATTAATGTGCCTGGAGATGAATAATTACTTTCCAGAACAAGTGTATCTTTTAGTGGGCCTCAGTGAACTGGATAACTATTTTAGTGTCCGGCAAGAATGGTGACTACTGGAGTGAGTTTTTTTAAAAACAGCCCTGTGTGATTTGGTAAAGTTGACATGGCAGACTGGGGCGGGCAGATCAGGGTTCATCCTCAGCTCCGCCATGGAACAGTTTTGTGACCTTTAACTGAGGCGCCTGATCGCCGAGTGGCTCTTCTCCACTTGCAGCGGAGCCACGTTTCCTCACAAGGGTGTTATCAAGCTAGTAAAGGCTTGGGGATGGTGCTGAAGATGTCCCAGAGCCTCAGTGAAACTCTGTGGCATATACACGTCAGCTAAATCCTTCATGTATTTACTTATGAGAGTCTTGAAGGCCCGAAATCCATGAAAGACTGAGAGTGCCAGGTATGCAGCGTGATTAGTCTCCTCCAGCGAGCGTTATTAACAGCTTACCAACGCTCAGTGGGGCCGTGCGAGTTATTAACCTGTTGTTAACTCGGTGAACGAAGCTTCTGACTGGCCATTAAGACCTGGTTTCTTCTCCCACCTGCTCAAAGCTCTAGTGACAGGGGAAGGACGGGCATTATTTTTGCAGAAACCATTACTGAAGCACAGATTCAAGTTGCCGTATGAACTCACGCCCGGGTCTCCGCCTGCCCTGGACCCTGAGGGACGCCTTTAATTGAGCCCTACGTGGTCCCTACCCTTCCTTCTGTCAGGGACTTCCCCGGCCTCTCCAGCAGCGCCCACGGTGCCGG
>NW_010536654.1:0-27084 GCF_000687285.1 Phaethon lepturus | reverse complement strand
CCGGCGCTGCCTCTTCCCTGCCACATGGATGCCGGGGGACGGGTTGGATGAGCCATGGCCAATGCTGCCAACTACATACCAAGGCTACTTACTCACCGTGTACTGTCTTGAGGGACAATGCTCCACTTACGGTTTTGCTACGACTTCCCTATGGGTTTTCCTGCTTCCTTAGCACTGGCTCAGCTGCGTGAGCAGTGTGATGTGACTCAGAGGATAATCTGACTTTAGAAAAAAAAAAACACTGGTGGGAGGCACCTTTTTTTTCACAAGGGAACTTTTGACCTGGATGGTTTCCCAACCGAGGTCAGAACAAGGGTACCCAAACTGCCGTGCCAGAACAAGCAGGGGCCAGCACACCACGGTACAGGGATGGGAGTGAGAGGAAAGGTTGGGAGTGAGGAGAAGGTGCCAGAGGCACCCAAAGCTGGTCAAACTGGAACTGCAACCCCACATATCTACCTGTCGACTGAAGTGAATTGAAATGAGTCCCAGCCTTTCCATACGTTTATGAGTTGACCAGAACATACAACAACGCCCAGCAGCGCTGAGGGAGAAAAAGCAAATGAACACAACATTTCCACGAATTTCTAAGTTTTGGAAGGCTAAATCGGCAAATTTGAGAAAAGCTGGAAGCCTGTCACTCATGCTTCTGTCGGTAGTGTTTAACCTCTGATGAGAAGTAGAGGATTAGACGACTTTACAGCTCAGCATTTGGGAAGAGTAAAGATGTGGGGTCTGAGCCCGTTATCATCTTGAAGCAGTGGTGGTGCAGATGAAATACAGCAAATCCTTGTTCCTATTATCTCCAGAAACCAGTGCCCATTTCCCAGGATCAACTATGCTTTAAGAGCTGGTTCTAGTTAAGGACATCATCATAAAGGTTATAGCACAGTTGTCTGCTGCTTCAGACTCTCCCTCCTCCAAATAATTCTAACACAGATAGAGACTGGATCATACCTCTTTGAAGATGGGACCATAAGACTAGACCAGAAAAAAAATCTTGGTAAAATTATGTGTACAAGAATGATCAGGCAAGACAATACTAAATAGGCTGTAATGAAAAATGTATTTTGCAAAGCTTTCTCTACTTTGTTATTTATTATATGTACTACAGTAGCCTCTGGAGTTTGATTTGATCCAAGGTACCATCAAAGACAGAAGTGTACTTACAAAGAAATAAATTGTCAAGGTTGTAACTATATGATACTGTTTGGGAGGATCAATGAAGTAGGGGAAAAAAAAAAGATACATCTCCTCTACCTTCCAGGTAGCTGGGCTTTGCAAGAAAGCCTATTCATTTGAATTTGATTTCAGTGTTCAGACCTGGACTAAGTGGATCAATTAGTTCATTACTTATTTTGAAGACTAATATTAATTTAATGCTAGCAGAAGATTAAAAATGCTCATTACCAATGTTTTTACTGTATTTCACATTTCTCCACAGTGAAGAGGGAAAAAAAACACCAGGATGTCAGTAAGACCTCCGCTGCAAGGTTGCTGAGAGCGCTGATGAATGCAAAGCACCCACAAAAGAAGGGAAGGGAGCGGAGGTGCTGTTGGCTACCTTTGCTTTTGTGGCAGCTGGCCAGCTGGCCCCGCAGGGTGGTGAATGCTCTGTGGTCCTGCCGAGCATCAGGCTCCAGCCAACCTTGGACAATCCCATCCTGCACCCGCCCTAGTACAGGGCACTGATGCAGCATCAGACTGTGCTTCTATCCTGGTAGGTGACCTAGGGCATCGTCACCTGTGGGGCTAAGAGGTCAAATACATCCTGACTTTGGTACTGGACGATGTAGTTAGTGGTCCCACATAGGAGCACGCAAGACATGGAAGCCCTTACCTGCAGCTGTGCAACCTCTGCCAGCCCTCTGTCAGCAGCACAGCTGCCTCCAACCCCACCACTGGCAGCTGTAGTTGTAAAGAACTTCCAGGGATACTGTCTAATGGTAAATCTTATTTTCTTTATAGAGAAAAAAAAATCTGTAAAATTACATTCACTTAGATACTTGGTTCCTTCAGTAATTATTAAGAAACCCAGACAAAATTCTGATTTTGGTATTCTACCCAAGACAACCTGGTCATGAGGATGCAAAACTGGGCTTGCAGTTCTTCACAGAAATATATGAGACAAATTCCAAAACCTTTCTTTCCACGCAGATATACTACCACAGATGCTCCTACACTCTTCTGTGTGAAGTGGCAACCTAGACTAAAGAAGAGACATTGGGCAAATTTACACCTGATGTAAACTGCAAGAGCCTTATGGACTTTAGCAGGGCTCTGTCAGCATAACATAATAGAGAATATACATCACAGGCTGAATCAGGAATATTGCCACTTCACCCACAGAATTTGTATTGTTTGTATAAATTTCCCACAAAGTACCATAAGTTTAGCTGATGACGACCTTATGTCAGTTTAATTGAATTTCCGCTATCCAAACAAATTGTATATAGAAGTCTCTACACAGTTTATTCTTACAAGCTTTCTTTATTCTTAAATATTCTTATATTTCTACATAAATAATGGAAACACTTTACAAAGCAACTCACAACATATTTAAAAAAAAAAAAACAATTCAGTGACACAATGCATGGACATTACAGCATTTGCACATCACCCCTGGTTTCAGAACACAGAACAGCATTACACAAAGCAGGAACATCCAGTTTAAATACAGACCTGCACTAGTGGCAGGTATTTAGCAAAATTTGGCTTAGTTTCTATGCTCTGAATACACTAGAATATGTGTAAATTCCCCTTGAAGTTTAGAAAACTCTGAACTGAATAAAGCAGCAAAAGCAGAATATATATAATCAATAAAAATATTTGAAAAGGTAAACACCCTAGCTTCAGTCTAAAGGAATAGTTCTTAACAACTGTCAGTTTTTCTAAACTTTAATTTTAATCTTTTCTCTCCCACACCAAAATAATGAAGTTTTTGACCTTCACTTTTGCTGTGAACCATTGCCGTTACGCATTACAAACTAAAAGGTCAGCGGCAAAGCTCTCCTCCAGCTTCTCAGCACATGTCATTACGGAGTGGCTCACTATAGCTAGCATTAAGCCTCTATGTAACTGAAGTCAGTCCCATTTCAATGTCTGGGTTTAAGGGGTCATTGCAGCCTTGACATAACCACTGCAAGTCTGTTAGGAGATGGGTCTTCGGCTTGAGTGAATCTGAGCATCGCAGTTCACACCGGCTGTGAATCTGGTCCCGGCCAAACCAAAGAAAGTTTTTTTGTGGGGTTACCATGAAGAAATGTTCAGAGATAACAGGAGATTACAAAGAACATAGAACACCCCAGCAGATTATAACACATAGAGGCATGTTAATGTTTACAGCAATTTAGGGCAGCATCAAGAAGGGGTCCGGGCTAAGGGCCAGATTCATACTTCCTTACTCAGTTGAGTATCCTCTCCACATGCTGATTTTAACGAAACTGCTGCAGGAATAGGGTACTATGTAATGTGAGCAATTAATTCTGGCCATAAATGACCAAGACAGACACTAGTCAGGGTAAAAAAAAAGTGGCTTAGACCCACATGTGGGTTTCTTACTAATTTCTGTGTCCGTGCTCTGGAATGGTACTCAGTTCAACACATCATACGAAAGCCTCAAAAGAAAATTATTTTAATATCTTCTCTAAGTCAGAGAGAGATGTAGGGAATTTCTTGGTTTTATCATCAATTCAGTGAAGGCATACATTTTTTGTTATGTTGAAAGGCTGTGTGGAAGACAGATAGGTCTTTGATGAAATATATATGCTCACACATGAACATGGACCGATGAATAACTGCAAATTGACATGCCACAACCTGACAAGATGGTATGTTATGGATGCTAAATTAACCAGTAATCAGTGGTTGTTTAAGCTACATCACCTTGAAAGAGGTCACCATCTGAAGCTGAAGGCTGCAAGCCAAAGTGTTGCCAGTGAGTAGAGTTCTTCATCTTCTCCTCTCCCGCACGACGGAGATGCACACTGGCAGTGGGATCTGCCAGCGTGTTGCTGCTTCCCAGTTGCTTGGGTGACTGCACAAGAGCTGTAGGAGAGCAGAGCTACCAGACCTGTGTAGTTAACAGAGCAGAAAGGAAAGACCCGCAGTGGCCCCAAAGGCAGCAGTGATGCCAAGCAGCAAGGCTGTCTGCTTCCCAAGGGGCCGGAGCAAGAGGAGACGTGCTCTCCCATCACCTGCCAGGGCAGGAGCACTGGTGCCAGCTGCCAACACCACTCTCAGAGCTCAGGATCCCCTCACCTAAACCTGAAGGTATATAGCTATAGGTATATAGGTGTACCTTTATACCTAGGGTATAAACACCTATACCTAAAGGTATATGTGTTTACATATACCCTCTGCTGGTTGGCTGGCACTCTGGGAAAATGAACATTTGACCCACTGCCTGGCAATTGCAGAGATTTTCAGTCAAACGGTGTCTTTGAAACTGATGGCACAAAACTACCACTGGAAATACTAATACCTCCAGAAGTTATGTACCAAATTAGGCCTTGAAATACTGGAATATACATTTTTTTAAAGTGAGCACTGATGTATAACTCTTACATTCTCTACGCAGAAGCAGTGTGATCAGTGGGTTGCAGTGGATGTGGTTCTGGGCACGGTGCTGCTCTGCTCACACAAAATGCCATTTGACTTCAGCAAGAGCTGCAGTGAACAGTATGTGATCACTGGTCCACATGAAAACTTTCCTCATCACCATATGTTAAATCATACGGCCCTAAAACAAAGAGTCGCTGTGTCTTTTTTAAGCTTCTGTGTGGATGAATCATTGTACAGGTTTATTCAACTTTTTTTACTCAGTTAAAGCTTCCACTGTGGCAGCAGAAGTTCATCTGTTGAAGGTATGAGTAAAATGTGAGTTAAGAGTAAAGGAGATGGTAAAAAAAGAGGAGGCTGCTTTCAAAATGTTTAATGTCCGAAACAATTCCAGGATTGGGAGATGAAGAAAACAAAATAAAACTACTTAATCAACAATGCCTTTTCCCTTTGTAATAAAAACTTGCTAAGGAACAGAAGTCTTAGTAGTACCATTCCTTATTTCCTTGCACAGCCTTGGATGACTTTAGTGAGCGGTATGAAGCAGAAGAAGCTGCATGGCTCCTAAGAGGAAGACATAAAGCTTTTGTTTTCTTGATCTACTGAACACAATGTGAGCCCAGCGCTCCATTAGCCTTTGGTCTGGCAATTCACAAAATATTCCTGTCCAGCCCTGGTAACACTGACACATGAATCTCTGCCTCATGGCTTCAATACTCTCCAGGCTGGGTTCACCGGTCACCTGGAACCTGGGGCCCTTCTCTGAGTGATGGGCTTGGATCTTAAAATTAGTAGGTGACAAATGGAGGTAAGCAGTCTCATCACTGTTTTTGCGGATACATCTTCCATTCTTCTTGCACAGGACTTTGCTACAGAGTTTGGCTGCTGAGGTCACATTAATGACGTAATGTCCTAAGGGTCCATCAATGTACCGTTTCACAGTTGAACAGCTCTCCTGTAGAAAATAAAAGACCATGACACATTACAGAGTAGCTAGCATTGTGTCCATACTTATTATATCTAAGAAGATGCTTGGTACAAAACTGCTCTTGGCTAAAGTAACCTGTTGAGATAAATCTTGTTGGATTTACATACTGGAGTAACCTATTTCCACGGGCAAGATTAGCAAAATATTAACCTTTACTATATTGTCTATTTGGGTGCTTGGTAGCAACATACAGTATTAGACTAGGGAGGAGTCCTAGCAAACAGGAAGGAAGTTTATATGCTAATCTGAGACTAACTAGTTCCTTAAGAAGAGACTTCTGGTAACTGCTGACACGGAGCAGTGCAGGGGTCTAACAGGTTGTAAAACACATATTCAGTCACTGCTTTGGTCCTGATCTCTCCAACTCCTTCAATTTACTAGGAGCCAGATCATTTTCAGAAATCAGCACAGAAGTTGCTGCAATTGCAGCTAGAAAGTTCCAGTTCAGATTTCCCTCTTCCTCTGCCCAAGCCAGTGGTGCTTCACCAGAGACTTGCGGAGGAGGAGAGCAGGCTGCGTGAAAAGCAGAGTGGGCACCAAAGCCCAGCCCAGGTTCGGGAGCCGGGGCTAGCCTGCTGTGCCTCTGCGAAATCCCAGCGCAGCTCCTGCCGCCTCCATCACTTCAAGAAGGATTATTTGTGACAGCCTGAGGAATCTGGGAGGAGGAAGTAGGCCTTTTCTTGTAGTAGCATCATTTTCCATCTGTCATTTCAGCACAAACCCCACCAGTAAGCAGAGAAAATACCCCCCGCTCCAGACTCCATTCCTTCTCTGTGGATCTGTACGAATGCTAGAAAGTAGAACACTATAAAACAAGCTGTGCTTATATTTGTATGATTTTGCTTCACAACGTGTCTGTCTTCTAACCTGGACTCATTATTCCAAGCTCCTACAAATGACCTGCCCAAAGCAATGTGCTCTGAAGGAACGGGATTTCTCAGCCTAACGAAAACATAGAACCAACGAGACCTGAAAGTGGTACTGAGCCATCATCCTCAGTCGCTGGCTGATGACATCAGTAAAGATAAGTGCTACGGAGATTGTGGTGGCAGAGAAGAGGTATTGAGGTGATTCCTAAACACTAATAAGCCAATACAAGCTACCTTTGAGCTGGCGTATTGCATACTGCCCCAGAGAACAACTCCAGCTGCTCCCAAGGCCGCACTTTCACCAATGGTATTGACCAGATCTGTCTGAAAAAGAAGGCAAGTCCAGACATCAGAAAACCAAAGATATAAAAATAAAAGCACTAGGATATGGACATCACTTTTTTTCCCCAGAGGAGACAGGTCCTGTGGCATGTTCTTGAAAAATAAAATCACTATTTTGTTTAGAAATCTCTCGTGTATCTCCAAAGGTCCGCATAGGTTGCACTCATGAGTGAGACTACTAAATAATGAAATCATTATAGTTTATTCACAAGGGGTCATGCAACAAATCTGGTGAAGTAAGAAGTGAATGATCTATTTTTTCTACCAGTCCTTGAATGATTACCATACCTGCATAGGCACCACTTTTGGCAAGGGATGGTAAGTGTGATCACACACCATCGCATCCCTCTTATGGTGTCTAATTGCAGTTGATAGGCTTTAGGCAGGTGTCTAACTTGTGCTGCTCTAGTCGTACCAATACAGTTACAGAGCTGCTGTTCCTATCAGCGTGAATGCCATCATATCTTTGAAAAACCAGCCTCCCCCAGTGCTGCATAACGCAAATGGCGGGGAAAAAAAACCCCAAATATTTGCATACTGACTTAACCATGTCCACTTTGAGAGCTGCACCAACAAGCAGTGGAGTTGTAGCAATAGCAGTAACACAGCTCGACAGACTGTGTGTGGAACAGGACTCACTGGTGCCCTGCCAACAACATAACAATGTGCCTTGTAAGTGTCTTAAAACCATTCCCCAAGACTGTGAATATTGTGTCAAAAGAAAGGCAATTAAATCTTAGAAAATATGGAGGAAGGTTCTTCTTCCACCCCCATATTTCAAAGCATGATCAATTAAAGCCATTTCTACCTACAGTAACTGGTTAGAAAGACATTCTTGATCAGTGTTTGTAATGGTAAATAGTACAATATTTCTCAATTTGATGAAGAAACAGCAAATTCCTTTAAAAAGTTAGTGATGGTCTTTGATACAGTCTTTTCAGCTCTTTTTAGGAGAAAACAACCCAAAATACCAGCCAAATTATCACAATTTGGTGGTGGCACCTTAGAAATGCAAAATGGTAGCATGGAAGAACCATGTTATTATTGTTAATTACTACTAAATAATTTATTTCACTGTGTAAGTGGACCTGTTAATTTACCAATGCATAGTTAAGGAGTCCCCATTTCTGAAACATTTAGGGCCCAAGAGATATAAAATTAGGCACAAATAAATGCCTTGGGAAAGGGAGATTCTGCCTAAGAGTTGAAGACAATTACAGAGAAGTCTGAGCAAGCAGTGACTTTGACCCTTAACTAAAATGTTGGACAAAACAGTGCAGGAAAACCTGCAGAAATCTGAAAGAGTAGAGCTTGCCTATTGGCTCTTAGAGTAGCTTTCAGAGTGATAGAAAGTACAACTGGTCTCACCTGAAGTTTGTGTTGCTGCTGATCATCAAAGCAGTCTTTTAGAGAACGCCATTACACTTAAAAGTATATAGTCCAGTGCTAGTTTTATAAAAGGGTAGTGGTGTGGGCTGCAGGTGTTACTTTCATGGGAAATGGCAGGGTTTTTTTCCTGTGGGAATTAATTTATCAGTAAAAAAAAAAAAAAGTATGTGAATTAAAGATCAAAATATCGAATGTTAAGAGAATGTGAAATACAGCCTCACCTCTTTGTAAAAAGGGTTCCCAGGCTTTCCACACCTGCAAAGCATTTTATGAAGATTACCCAGATACAAAGGCTGGCCTGATTCTACATTAGCCACATGATGATTGAGTGGTTTAGCACTAACACGGTCCAGATCACATTAACAAATTAATGAAACCTTTTCAGACAGCCAAAATAAATAATCAATAGATATTTAGAAATGCTGGATGAACTAAGACCTGAGAAAAATCCAGAATAATGATTTTGTTAATAATACACTTTAGGTATTAGGGTGTTTGACTAGGAGTCAGTAAATCCAGTTTTTATTCCGTCATATTCCACAGCTTGCTTCTGTTACTTGTAGAAGGGATTTCAGCACTTCCTGTCTACTTCATATGAATATAAAATAATCAAATCTAAGAGCATAACCCTTAAAGCTTCTTCTCCTGGTCCTTTGGATGCGTGAAGTCCAATGGCACTGATAACTTCACAACTGACGTTCCCGAGGCACCTAAGCTTCCACTTTTGTGCACACCTAGGATCACACCATGTCCCCAGTGCTGAAAAACTCAGCACTTTTCTCAAGCTAAGGCAACAATCTGGCATTGATTGGAAGCTACATTCCCCTAGGGGTGCTTAAAGGGCACATAGAGCACCTGCCCAGGTGTTGGATGCTGGCGAAAACAGCAGCTCACCGCAAAACTGTTGTATGGGATTTCACCTGAACACTCTCCTTCCACCTGATGTTTCCTGTTCTTGTATTCTTTAAAACAAAGGTCAAGTGCTAAGAGTACTCCCCAGGAGCAAAGAGAATTAGAAAGACATGGGCTGATTTTTTCTCTCTTCCCTCACGCTTAAAAGGTACGTCACCTCCAGGTAACCCTCCATCAGGGGTTATCTTCACCATGAGGTTACAGACAACCTTTAGAGGGCTGCCATTTCACCTTGCACCCATTCAATGAAGGTTCAAAGGAGAGCAAGAGAAACAAGTGGGAACGTGACTACAGCTGATATGATTAATTCCGCTTAATAATTAGGTAACTTGCCCACAAGGAAGGAAATAAGGTTTCTGAATCTCGCTTCTAGCCATAGTTACATCTTTTACTGAATGACTGACTCATGTTCAGTACCTCAAAAGCCACCAGCACAGAAGGGCTCTTCCCTGAATAACCTATGAACAGGAGGTTGCATCCTCTTTTTTATTTTTTCTCTCTTGTACACCTGTTCTTTTTGGTCTGGTGATTCCTTAATTCTTTCCTAGTGTCTGACACAGGGTGCTGGATTAATCCTGAGCAGGCTGGGAAGAGAACTGAGCTGAAAGCTCCTGTGCCAGAGGTGGGTGCTCTGACCACTGGATGGTCTCACAAAGAGGGAGGCACCACCACCAACCCCCCTGCCACACACAGCGTTAGTGAAATAAATGTCTCTGTCGGGTATTTTGAGAAGAGGAAACATAAGTGCCTCTCGTAAGAGCTGAGTGTGGCAAACTGGGAGCAGAGGTAGGGAGGTGCATCCCCAAAGCCCCGGGTGAGGCACATGAGCCCTACCAGTGGCCTCAGACACAGCAGTCCTGGTTTGGGGGCTGAACTTAGCGCTGCTCCTCACGCAGCACAGCTTGGCATTCGTGGAGGCTCACTGGCATGGCTTTACCGTGTGAGTGTAAGTACCTCATATGGAAAAAAAACATGCAAGTCTAAAAAATTTTAGCTATCATTTTAAATATAACCATCTTGGTATTTGTCTAGGTGGGGAATGCTACGTCACTCTTTCTATCAGATCCTCATCCACACATGTTAGAGGGCTGTCCTGAAGAGACAACTTTATGGGTCAGCTTCCACTTAAGTGTCTGGTATTTCTCCAAGTGATAAACAAGTCAACAAAGCCTCTTCCCTTCTGATGCTCGTTCTCATTCAAACTTTTGGGGGCAGTGTGCAACCAAAGATTCTCAAGATTATGCTGGGCTATCTCCGAGCAGACAGCTGATTTGGCAGAGCGGAGGAGGCTCTAGTTCCTGTCAATGCTTCTCCATATTTTGATCAGCCAAGACACTGCATTGGACACTAAAAAAATAGGAGACAAGCTAAGGTGTTTCAGTTTTGGAGCTCAAGAGGAAACAGGACAGTCAGTTCTAGTTACTTGTTGAGGAAATAATCAGAAGTACATCTGTAATCTTTCCTTTAAATTTTGAACAGTCTTAGTTTCAGACATGATTTTTCTGTATTCAGGAACGGTAGTGCAAGCCTGGCATGGTTGCAGTGAATGGTCTCTGTACACATGCACACCTGGTCATAAGAGGAGACTGTAGATGAACGAGAGAAGTTGTTGTCCATTATCCATCATTTGTTGGTTGTCATCCTGCTTTATTAACAACTTCAGCCACTAGTCAGGAAGCACAGATGCTACTGTGCAACCTCCCTCTCCCACACAGTTAGTAGTGAATTGTCAAAGCAGATAGTTTCTAACTACCCTACAGATGGCAAACTGCTTATATGCATTTCTAGCAAATACAGAAACTTTTCATGCTGATTGGGATCCCAATTCAGAATTTATAAACCGTTTCCAAGAAAAAAAGCAGGATGAATTTCTCAGATACTTTATGCACAACTCACCTGATTTCCAGGTGCAGTCAGGGTGAAAGGTACAGCAGACATAGCTACAGCATCCTGGCACTTTAGTCTTTCTGAAGGTCTACTAGACTTGTGTCTCTTCCTCAGTGACTCTGACTCACAACCATTCTTTCTATTTTCTTCCACTGTGATATTTACTGTATTTTTCATACGGTGTACAGAAGGGCTTACACACAAGGCTTGAATGTGTCAGCAACTAATTCTGTGGCACCAGAACATCACAGGTCTTGCACAGCTTGATGGAGCAGGACAGTGGTTCTGGCCCAGTCCCTGTCAGAGCTCAAGTATCCATTAGCCTGTTATCCCAATTTTCCCACGGCCATTTAGCCTGGATGTTATTGTACTACACTGGCTCCTTTCCTTGTCACATTCACGCACATTGTTGCTGGAGCTCGGAGGTTTCATGCCTTGTTTTCAGGTTTGTGAGCTTCTCTTAGGGGCATGTCATGGGTCAAATGAGAAGCTCCAGTCTAGTCTAAAATCTGAACACATAAAACCATATTTAAAATATCTTGGTGTCTTTGGGGCTATGAAGGAAAACAAGAACATTTTCCTGATGATTCCTATTTAGAGTTTTCTTAAGTGCAACCCTGCAGGTTCCTGGCAGTCCCCAAGCTGTTTGCACAGATGATGTGTATAGTCTGGAGACGTGTCAAGCCCTGTCCCCATGGCTGCCTGCAGAGTCTGGTGCTGTTCTTATTAGAAAAGATGTAGAGAAGCATAACCCAAAGATGTTTCTCTGGCTATGCATGGACCTTCCCTGGCTGGGGAGTTGTAAAATGATCTTTAAAGCATCCAAATGTAAATGGCTACATGCAATTTAAAAATGGGACGGTGAATTAAAGACCATAACTTAAGAGCAACATCACTCCAAATTACCGCTGTAATGTTCAGAAAATAGCTTAAGGTAGGTAGAACAGTAACTTTATACCACCACAGATTTGAACTCGTGTATAACTGGTAACAGCATGTTAGTTTTCATAGAATTTAGTAACGTTTGTGGTATTTTTATATTGATCAAGGGATTGATTTATATTATAAAAATGTGTTATTACAGCCTGCATTTGAAAAATGGCTTTTTCATGGCTTGAGTTCTTCAGTGAAGGAATTTTGTATGAAACCTCGCCTGTACCAACTCCAGTGTCCTTCAGTGAGACCCAGCCTTGCCTACTTGCCCATGATTTCTCAGTCAGCTAGGACCTGCAGTTTCCACATCGCACAGAAAACAGCTCCAAGGTGTCCCTGGTTGCTAAAAATGAGGCAGACTAAATTCATGATTGCTTCTCTGTACCATCTGCTTGGGGGGGGGCAGACTGAAACACTCCCCAGGCTGTTGGGGCTCCACCACCCCTCCCCAGCCCCCCCGTCCAGGCTGAAGCCACATGCAGCCTGTGGTTTGCTTGACTGACTGTTGCCTTTGCCCTTGCCCCTTCTCTCCCTCTTGCTGTTCCGGTTTGAGTCAAGAACTTGTATCTGGCAGCAGCAGAAGTGAGCTCTCACATAAACCAAAGGGAGGGAGCACCCCCAGATGGCCCTTAGCCATCTAGGGCTTGTTTCCGTGAGCTCCCTGCCCCAAATTTCCTCCCTTTTTGTGGTATTGATGGCGATTAGAACAAAACTTTCAGCACTTGGGACGACTAGTAGAGAAATCAATAAGCATTTGTGTCTCTCTATTATGTGCATAAACAAAGTCGGAGCCATAATCATGATTACATACCCAGAACGTCAGGGATTTGTACACACCTAGCTTTACTGTCAATGTTGGGGCCACTATATATTTATTGCACTTTATAATTGGGTGAGGGAACATCGTGTGACTCAAACACTCAGTTTCTTTATTAAAAGGACTGCAAAATGTTAGCACTAAATGTTCCATCATGAAGATATTTGAACGTGTTTTATCTCTGAAAAGCGAGGTGGCCAATGCTCATCATGCAGGAGTTAGGAACTCCAGGCCAGACTAGTTTACTTGACTGGTTTATTTCTATAGTGAATGAATTTACATTTGGATAAAGAAACAAAAAAGCCCCGAGGCTCCTTCCTCATGGAAGTTTATCTTTCCATTACACTAATTAGTATTAAACTTCATGAAGATTTGTGAAGTTCATTTCACAAGCTGTCCTGAAGAATTCAAATATCAGAATGAATTACTTCCTGAAGGAAACAATTTCTTTGCCCTTTCTTTCTAAATTACCCTCATTAAAAATATACAATGCTATCCTACAGAAGTAGGCCAAAGCCCTGCAATAGTAACTGCTGAAAGGTGTAGAGTTTTGTACTGTGACTACAGTATTTCTTTTTAGAGGGGATGTCTTAAATATGAAGAACAAACGCATAAATGCTTTTATACAAGGAAAACTTTTAGAAAATACTTTTTCTAAGAGGCTGTTTCTAAACTCTAAATTTCTAAAGAAGTCTGTCTGCTTACCTCTGTTAAAACTTGAAAAGTATAGGCATAAAATGGTCTGGAGTAAACAAAAACAGGTAAAACGTAGTCTTTTCTAGCAATTGAGGCAACACGTATTGCCTCCTTAACCCGATAGTGAACAAACTTTAGTGCATTTGGACTTGACTTCAGTATATAATCCAGGTATATAGAAGGGTAGAGAGCAGTGCTTTCCTTCCACAGCCAAAGCAGGAGGTCGTTGCGGGAAGACTCAATGGCTGGACATTTCCCCGTGTATGTTTGGGGATGTTCTTTGTAATCGTAATTGTAGCAGTCTGGGTAAAGATAGTAACCCCACAAACCATTTGGTCTCATATGCTCAGCCAGAAGGATAGTGTTGTTCATAAAACTCTTGCCAGCATTTTCAAATTCCTCTTTAGCCACTTTCCTAATTTTGTCCTCTGACCACTGAGGATGCCGCCTCCTAACCATCTCAAGGGATTTATTTCTATAAATGCTTTTATTGCCCCAGTTCCTATCCCACTGGGGTCTCCAGTTTTCCCAGTCAATGACTGCAAGTCCCTGAAATTTCTTCATCGGTATGCAATAGTCAATGTCAGACTTTGCTTTATTAAGGTGTTTGAGAAGACTTTCGTTCTGGGGCACCCCTCCATTGACAGGATCTCCATTATCTGAATAGTAGGGATAGTATCCCAAATGAGTGTGATAGAAGATTGTCACATTGGACCCGCTCAGAGTCTCATTGGTGTTGGATGCAATGTCAAAAACACTGAGATCCAGGTCCACCTTGTACCGTAGCCTGCACTGCTCAGTCGGTGCGTTCCAAACAACCATGAAAGGCTTGTGCAGAGACAGAGGGGCCCGTGCCGGCTTCGGCAGCTGAGCATCAACCATACTAAGCAGTGCTGTCACTGCTAACCATTTGACCCAAACATCCATGGTATGTTTTTTTTCTGGGAAATTGTTATGATGTGTCCTTGAAAACAAAAATGAGAGAAGACATGTTAGAAGGACAGTCGCCACCTTGGGGACAGATAGGGTGACAAAGGGATGCCTTTTGGTTTGATTTGCTTTTTTTAACATCATACTCAGCACAAACAGAGAAAAGTGCAAATCTGTGACCTTGTAAAAATCTTAAGCCTTATTTCAAATGCTTTGAAAGACTGTCTGGAAGTGTATTCTGATCCTCAGCTTTTTTTTTGTTTCCTTCTCACCCAGACACCTTTCACAGTTGATTCAAACTTTTCCTTAACACTTACTTGCTCCCTGATGTCTACAAAAAATGAGTTCATAAAAGAATGACTTAAAACAATAGTATAAAAAAGAATGTGCTGCTTATTTGAAATTTCAGCTGCCAGGCATGTTCTGCTTTGGTCAGTCTGGCTTGCCTAGGACATCATCACAGTGGGACTAAGGCCTTCTTTACTGTCTGTAGGTGACAATAGGAAAAGTAATTTAAACAAAAGGCAGACACTTCTACCTCACACAGATTAATCAAGAAAAGTCAGAAACACTCCAATTTTCAGGATATCTGAAAAAAAATGTATTATTCTCCACCCCTGCATTTAATTTTCATTTTCTAAATGAATAAATGCAAGAATGATAATCAACGTGCAGGCTAGAAGGGTGATACTGTTAATGACTTAATGGTTTAAGCTACTTATTATATTGAAAGCAAATTAAATATCAATATGTTAAAGAAAATAAGTTATGTTAAGCGGACCTGAACAAGCCAGAAACGCATGCTGTAACTTTGAAAAAGGGACCTAGTCCGTAGAAGTGGAGGCTTATTAGTATTAATTTTTACTTTCAGAGTCTGCTGTTTTTCCTTATGCTCACACTGGCTTGGGGAACTAGTAATACTCTGGGAGCTGCCAGAGCTGCAGGGCTGCTGGCACCCCGGGCACCCACACCCCCACTTCTGTACCCCGAGGGGCAGCTGTTCACCCGCTGCCCACAGTCAGCTGCTCCAGAGTCTGCCCCTGCTCCTGTCCCTTCTCCAAGAAGGACAGCTCAACTCTGTCCTGGGTTTGTCATTCAGGTCTCTGCGGGGGAATACAGTACCTGGTATTGGTGCCGATGAGCAAACACTGCACGGTGGGGTCCAGCTGATATATCAGCTTGAATCCAGAGATCATAAAAAACTGTTTGCTCTTGTGAATGCTACTGCATCTATAGTTTGACATGGTTTATCCTCTCAGTTGTTATCTTCTATCATTCACCTGTCAAGTTTCTCCATTTTAGTCACACGTTAAATCACTGCAATCACTATCTGCATTGCGAGTTCAATTCACACACTAGCCATATGAATTTGAAATGTCCTGAAACTAGGTATTTCCCTATTTTTGCATCCATTTTTAATTATTTCCTTCCTTGCCTGTAAAGCCAGACCCAAGTTATCCTATCATTACTAGCCTAGCTTAACTTGTCCCTGGTATTTGCTCACTTAGTTAACACCAGTTAATCACTTAACTCCTTTTCTGGACAAGGAGAGCTCTTCACACCTACCCACCCATTAGCTCACAGCTGGCTTTGCTAGGTTTCTTGCTTTCCAAACCAATATAGACAACACACTACCCTAAGTACTATATTTTGTAGTTCTCCTTGGATATTACCTTTTAATGCATAATGGGATGCCAAATCTACAGGAAGGCTGCAGCTACCCCTCTGCAAATCTGCCAGCAGGACTTATTAAAAAAAAAACATTTTCCATTATTTGAAAAATGTTGAAAAGTTGAAAAACATCATGCATTATATAATCCAGGATTTTCCCCCCTGCCACTTGCCCTTCCTTGCCGTCTTTCCAACCACTGGGTTTGATGTTTCTTTTCCTGTCTGCCACTGCTTCTCCTGATCTTCTGCCTTTCCCTTAAGTCTTTACTTTCTCTTTTCATCTCCTACAGAACAGCCTTTCTCTCCTCTATCCCCAGTCTTTGTTCCCAGTCTGTTGTTCTGTCCTCCGTCCCATAAAACCATTGAGTCCCCCGATCAGTGTTCTGGTACAAGAGCACCTTCCCAAGAGGTGGAGGAAGGCAACGTGTACCACGCAATGGCCGGGGGCGGTGACTGAAGAGCAGGACTCCCCAGGAGCAAGCCCTCACTAGAAAGTTAGAGATTTATCCTCCTGTTGTTTCCTCACCCGCTCTCTGGCTGCTTGCTTTGCATGCCTAAATATAGATTTAGCACCCAAGTTTTAAAACTTTGTTCACAATCCTTTAGAGTCTATTAAGGATAACACCCCTGAGTGAAATGGGCCATCAAGTTGGTACCAGCTACAAGCGTGCCTGTTGGAAGAGGATGCCAGGTTATTTTCACTCCACTGATCTGTTGGAAGGAAGTCTTATGCTTGCACCTGGTATCTTTTTGTTTTCCTGCAGAGTCTTGCATAATCATCTAAGTAATGATGTCACAGGCTGGGAAAAAACAAACAAACAAAAAGCCACCAAAAATGCCTTTCCCTTCCTGTTTTATACAAACTGATGAATGCATCACAGTACTTTTCAATCCTCTGTTGCAGCAAACTGACTTAGTACATTTGTAAGTGCTTTTTCGTGATTTGGACTGGATTGCTTTGCAGTGCATGAGAACAAGCCCCTAATGTAAACAAAGATTTTCTCAAAAAGTGATAGCTCAGATGAAATGGGAAGAGCACCAGAAGAGAAAGGAAAGACCTTTAGTGAACTTCTGCATAAGAAAAGATCTGGGAAAAGATCTCAGCTGCCTACTCTCACAATCCAGATGTTGATATTGTTCAGTCTTGTGTTAGTGTGTACATATAATTGGATCATTTTGTCAGGTATTAATGACTAATACAGCACAGTTCTTGTCTAGATCTGACGACCCTAGGAATTACAACATTGCAGATAATAAACTATAACAGAGAGAGGCCAGGAAATAATAGTGCAGGATAATTTTAAGTTTTATTTTTAGTTCCTGGCCAGTTCTTGTCACTGTCCCTGACAAGACTTCAAATCGCAGACTCACAGACTGGTTGAGGTTGACAGTGACCTCTGAAGGTCATCTGGTCCAACCCCCTACTCAAGCAGGATCACCTAGAGTCGGTTGCTCAAGACCATGTACAAAACACCACAAGTGACAAAATGAAAATGTTTATCTCAGGACATGTTGAATAATTCTCAAGGGTCTTTTGACTGGATTGACCAAACCTTCATTGAAGTTGTGAAGTCTGGACACCTTGCTCAGCTGTAGACGTGCAGGTGTCCGCATCTGCAAGATGAATCCCACAAAAAAGGGCAGAAATCTGTCTAACCCTGTTCAAGCTGTTTAGAGATTAGGAGTCTGTTCAAGGACCAGTCATTCAGGGTCCTCCGGTGAATACTGGACACCTCCCAAAGCTACTATCAATTCCCTATTTAAAGCTATATGGAATTAGCTATCCACCCAGATATTGCCATTAACCTAGAAAAGGAGGTGATAAGGGCCTAGATAACATGCCTACCTTTGAGATGGCTAAAGCATCTAACTGCAAAGCATCTCATCTTTCCTGCTACTTTCTCACAGAAGACACTCCCATAGGCACAATTCCTTTAAAGAGGAGACAATTCCAAAAAATTGTCCTTTGAAAAAGTTCCAATCCAGTTGCTTTAATCTGCCATCAACTCTGACATTATTTGCACGTGGGAATTTAATTGCAGATGCTTATTTTTTCTTTATAAAGCCATCTGAAGCCAAGTGAAACAATTTTTCAAAGAAACAGGTAAGCCTATAGTTCTGAAAGAGGGGAAAATAAATTATCTGTTGTTTCACAAATGCACCAAAAAACCTCTAAATAAGAACAAAACATCTCTTATTACAGTTTCCACTGCTGTATCTTTGGACTATGGCTTTTTTAGTCTCATGCATGGGCACTAATTGGACTGCTTTAATCCCTATTTTTTAATGAGCACAGACACTAACGATTCCTCTTTGAAGCTCATTATCAACCTTGATTCAAATTCTCCCATTTTTCTGGTTCAGTGACATATTACCATGGTTAATTTAACTTCCCAAAGATGCACATAGCTTTCCGAGGTGCTACCGTGTTTTCAGAGCAGAATCTGTTCTCAGTGTTTCTGCTCTATATTCTAAAAACAAAAATGAATTCTTTATAAATGAAGGAAGTGGGGCCTGATCACAAGTCCATTGAAGCTGATGAGATATTTTTTATTGTATTCAGGAAAGGTTGGATCATGTTCTTACTGAACAAAATAACATGTAGCTGTGCAGTTTGGGATGAAGAGGGTTATGGATGGATTTCAATATATCCTTTAATAAGTGTGGTGAAATTCACCAGTTCTTGAATAGAAAAAGAAAGTTCATTTCTGCATATTCCTCTCATCACTTTTGTAAAGAGAAACAAGAAAACGTTTGCTTTTCCCAAGCAAATGCTGTTAACTTAGTCCAACCTTTATTTCAACTGTGTCAGAATCCCACTATATTTCCATTTCAAAATAGTTGATAACAGCTGAAGTAGACATCTTAATTGCACACGACTTAGCTCCAAAATAAACAACTTAAAATTAGTAAAAATAAAGAAACATATTTGCACACCATGTCTTACAATACAGCCCAACGGTGTTCCCCAGACAGCCAGTTCTACTTCTCTGCTGGTTTTTATTGATTACCCCGGCATTCTTTGCACTGTAACACATGATGTTACAGCTAGTACTTTTGATTATGAGTCATATGTTGGTCATACAGCCAGCCAACACAACTTCATAAAAGCCAGCAAATGCATCCTCCCATTTGATACTTATCCATATGCTGACTTTTCAAAGAAGTATAATCCATATGCTTAGCTATAATACCATTCTGTGTTTTCATCTTCTGCTGAGTTTAATTGTTCTTGATGTCCAAGGTTTATATCTCTTCTGAGATTATATGGTCATTTGTATGGACATACTCACTATTCAGATTTGTCTTGCAGGAGTGGGACATTTTAAGTGTTTTGACTGCCTATGCAGTTTTATGTCAATGGGCAACAAGAGAAGACGACTCTTCTATCAAATAAGCATTTCATAGCACTTAATAATCTTTCACTGTATACTTTAGTTAACTTTAGTTGATGTTCTGAAGATTTCATTTCATTATAATTCTTTACCTGTCAAGTGAGAAACTCACAGGATATCTATGTAATTTTTTACTCATTCTGAAGAAACCAGTGCCATTTCTCCAGAGCTATAATGACAAAGTATGACATAAGGGGAAAGAGATTTCAAGCATAAGTTGCAGTGAAGCAGAGAAAGGTCGTAGACTTAGACCTAATTTCAAGTAGCATTTTAAAAGGTGATTTAGTTGACATTTTAACCTTTTTCATTGAAATAGCATAAAGGTGATCCTAAAAATTAAATCACATAATGATTGTAACACCTGGATGCCTGTATACTATGAGTAAGTTGGGCTTATCTCACTCCTTCAGGTCAGGCAGAGAAGGGAAAACTACATTCCTGGTTTCAAGGCTGTTGAAATGTATCCAATGTCATGTGCAGTAGAAAATTAAGAACTCACAGAGATGTGGTTTTACCTATGAAGTAGGATGCACATCTTTCATTGAGCTTCATCATGATTTCGGAATTCACAAATATATTTTTCAAAAAAGAAGAAGAAAAGAATCTTAAGTTCCTACAGTAACAGCCACTTCAGATTCCCTCATTAACCAGTGTCTGGCTAGCATAGTTTAAAATCCAGAATAGGAAAGAGGTACAGTTAAATTGTAGAGGAAAGTTGTTTTTTCCCAACTTATTTAGCAGAAGAGAGTCATGCTTTGTAGCCTAAACTAGTTTTACAGCACTTTACCAAGCTTGCTTTCAGCCTCTCAGATGGACTATTGACTTCTGTCTTGAAACTGCTGAGTGCAGCACTGCACTTTCCTGCATTGTAGACACACATTCATTTTGATTAGAATTTCTCATATCTGTAGGGAAGCATTTTGCTTGGAAAATAAATTAAATATAATGGCACTTAAAAAGGAAATTAATGTAAGTGGATTGTTTTACATTCCACTGAGGAATGTGCAAGATTGGCAGCTGAAAGAAATGTCCTTTTTTGAAAATAGGCTGACCACATTTGGGGTAGAAATTATTATTTTGGCTAAGAAGTATGGACATTTCAACTGTATTTAAACATTCTTTTTCACCACAGAATCACATTTAAAAGTAGCTTGCAAATAACTTCAGAAATCTTGTGCGTCAATAATTCATTCTCTGTATGATTTATATGCACACAATATGCATTTACAAGAGATCATGGATTTATCTACACATGTATGTATACTTCTCTGTTGTCTTAGGAAATAAAAGAAAGACCAAATCTGTCCATCTTGTCTCTGTCTCGACTGTTATTAATGTGTTTCAAAATGATGTCTAAAGCCTTGCTTTTCCTGGTTTTGCTGGAAAATTGCTTGCATTGGATAAGGTGGTAAAGCGGACACAGACTGCATTTCTAACATGAATCCTTCTATGGTCCAAAAGTGAAAAACTGCATTAGAGACAGATTAAGTATCTCCTAAAGTCTCTTGACTCACATGTCATCCTCATTCTCCAGCTATTTTTCTCACACTAAGTTCCAAGTTAAAAAGTGAACAGGAGAAGAATAACACTAAATTTTTTTCAGTCTTCCTTACAGATCGATAAAAGTACAAAACAGACACACAATTGACTGTTTCCTTTGCAATTCGTATCACAGTTTACTTCCAGTAGTTGAACAGAGATACAAGAGGTTGCAAGGCACAAAGTAGCATCCCTTCATTTTTATGCAAAATATGTGAAAAGAAATCCAAAGAGCAAGGAGATGGGGATTCAGTCCTGTGCTGTCACGGCTGACATTTTTGTAAACTGTGGATTGTTCCTCTTAAAGCAAATGGAAAATGCCAGAGGACATTCTTGGGTGTGTATCACAGTTTTGTAGTAAGTCATATTTGGGCCAGAGATCTGCTTAGGCATTTCCTGTTTGGCTTCACTGTTTCTGTTACGTGCAGCTCGTGTCATGCCTTAACTTAAGAAAAAAGACTGCGAGGAAGCATGGGAATGGAAGAGAAAAGAATTGGTTTGGAAAAGATATTCTGTCCGTGGAACCCATAATTATTCTCTTCTATTAAAAATAACCATTTTAGTACTTCATGTGTCCTGGTCTATCCTAGTCTACGTGTAACGTCTTTGTCGGACAGGCGTTTGAGGCCAGACTCTTAGCTCTTTACACACATCGTCTCTTATGCCAAGTCATCGCATTAGCCCCAACAAGAGCTACTCGGCACGACAAGCGGCGATGGCATTTCACCCCGCCCTTGGCTCTAGGGCTGGTTTCATAGAAGCACAAATCACGCCTTAAACTACTTTCACCCCTGAGGTATAAACCTCAGGAAAACCAGGAGACCCGTAATTTTTCATTTCCAGTTTGACTTTCCGTTTCCAGAATGGCGGAGGTTTCAGTTGTGTTTAAAAGCGAGAAATGACGGCGCAGGTTAGCCGAGGGCAGAAAGGTCGGGCTACCCCAGCTCGCCGGCACCGGTGCCAAAGCCCCGGCGTGGCCCAGGGCCGGCTGCGGTCGCTGTGCCGGGCTTCGCCATCACGAGCGCCCTTTCGTCCATGCAGTTAAGGCTCGGGCTCTGGTCACTTCCAGATCCCCCCTCCACGGACAAAGACACCTGCACCCGCGTCTTCGCCAAAGCACCGCTGGTAAAATATTTGACATTTCCCCTTCCACATGTGCAGTTTAGGCGCCCTAAACATCTCCCGGTCCGATGCTCCAGTGCTGCAGCCACTCTGCAAATTGTCCCAAATGCCTTCACATCCCATCGTTGGAGCCTGCATCCTCCTTTTGGTTTTTTGTTTGTGGGGTTTTTTCTTTTTGGCTCTGGCCGTTCAAGGCTGGATACAGCCTACTCCGTCACAACTGGGTGTGCTGGGGTCTGCTTGTCCTCGCTTCGTGCCCACGCAGCACAAGCAGTGGAGACTGTCCTGGCTGGGGATTTCTTTCCCTCCCGGCTCTTCTCCCTCACTGCCCCACAGCCCGTAACACAGGGACCTCAAACTGTATTTCAGATGTGAATTCTTAACTTCCTGCCGGAGAGAAAAACGTTCCCTGCTGGGATACTGAAACTTTTCAGTGATTTACTAGCCAATCAGTGACAGAGGGAAAATTAAGATACAGGTCATGGTTCCCGGTACTGTTTTAGCTAAAAGACTGCCCTGTCATTTGAAATCACTGCAGATTATTGATCACACTTTGAATAGCAGGGAAAGATAAACTAATACGTTTTAAATCTGTGTGTGCAGTAGAGGGAGATGAAATATATACGTGTCACAAACAATTTTTCAATTGCTGAAGGACTGAGTAAAGTAAGTATTATTTGAGTGGATGAAACTGTATAAAATATAGACTATTATACCATTTTACATATCTAATACATGAATTTAGATTGCATCTAATATATGAAGCACTGATCTGATTTTTTTACAAAAAAGCCTGATGTATTGTTATTTTCAATTCCCTTCCATCTGCTTCTATGGCATTATAAACTGGAGACATATATACTCTAGATATTTAAAGTTGTAAGGTTTATGTTAAAAGTATAACCTTTTATATGTGATTTTAATATTTATTTCTTCCCCATATGCAAAGAATAAAGGGGAAAATATAAATTGTATTTTTTTTGCCTTCTCAAGGAGCCATACTGATTGTCAGAGATGTTAAAGCCTTAATCCTCTGAATAATTAAGACTAACATCCTCAGCAGTGCTCAGTACACTGTTCTTCTGGCTCTGGCCCTTGATGGGTGAAAATAAAAATGCCTACCAACAGTATTCTGAAAAGAAGTTCTCACTGTTTTATAGATTCTCCTTTTAATTTATTACTAAATGCTTTTCACTGAAGATTGTGAACGTTAATTGGCACTGAGAGAATACATCCTACCTTCTGGCATCTGATTTTAATAGCTCGTAAGAATGTATGAATGGGTAATACTGTACAATAAATAATACATGAGTTTACATTGTTGCAAAGCATTTGAAATAGTTCAGCTTCTTTCACACCATCTGCTTAATTCACACATTCATTTTCTGAAAGGTTTGTTGTTATTAGAGGCACTTATGAAAGAGAAAATTAAGTCGAATTGATAACACAGAGAATTCCTACAATCAGGCCTTGGCTTATTCCTGAGAAAATGCTGTAAGCTAAATTAACTTTAGCTCTCTCAAAGATAAATTCTGCTTTCAGATGGTGTAATTCAAGAAAATTCAATTGAAATTAATTGAGGGATGTAAATCTGGAAATATTCCAGTTGAATTAATGGAGTTATTAAGCATTTATAATCTTGTGAGAGGAAAAATGTGTCCTTTAGTCAGCTAAAAAAACCTAATATGTTGTCAAATGCTTAAAACAGTTGTGTATTTCCACTGTAAATCTCTGCTTGCAGTAAATAATTTCTATTCTTTGGATAACACAAAAGGAAATATTACACTTTGCTGAACAGAAACGCAGGACAATTTGGAAAATATGCACAAAGCATTTGAGGTGAAATTAACTTCAGACTTTATTTGCATGCCAGTACACAGCTTGTCTGGTGTCTACATTGACCCAAATAAATGAATTAAAAATATATCTCTAGCTCTACAAATACCCAACAAAATATATTAACAGAAACCATTAATGAACAGAACTCACTGTCAAACAACTCACCGTGTCCTCTTTTGGGCTCCTCTTAAGATTATTTTTTTGTAGATGATGGACTGCCTTACTGTGAGTTATCTTGAAACAATTACTCTGAAAGTTTTGCTTCTAATGAAAGAAGTATTTTTTTATTTTTCATATGGGGTTAAATACATGACCTACATATGATTAGTTGCTTTCTAGGTGTGTAGTGTTGCACGCACAGCCCAGTGCATCTAAGTATTAAATTGAATAATCAAATACTTAAATGCCTTTAAAATCAAAACTTGACTTTTGTTTTTCAAATGTGAATTTTATTCACTGACAGCATTTCAAGATCAGTTTTCTGATTTAAAATTGCTGTTACACATTGGAGTGTAAAGCACCAAATAGCTATTTGACAGAAAAAAAAGAAATAAAATATAGTCCAGAATTGACATGCCACAGAAAATAACACAGAAAGCCTTCCTAACTGGTAGAGTATAAACAGAAGTGAAAACTTTGTCTTTACTGATTATTAATTGAGTAAATAACACGGCACTTACCTTTATAAAATCAGTGAACAGCAGAAAACTTTGGCAGAACAATTTACAACAGCTGATGTGTTTGTCCCAGGAATGTGCTCTTCCTAATGAGTGGGCTTTTAACTAATGAGAAACTGAGGGCATCTGAAGAGAAGGGCAGAATTTTACCTACATAGTCATCATGTCATTGCAAAATAAGTAAATAAATTCATTAAAAAGTTAGCTGTATTACTTGTAAGCAGCCTGGCTCTTGCTATGAAAATTTTGTATCACCTACTTTTACAGGCTGATAAGGGAATGACCAGACTGGTGTTTGAGAAGAATTAAGTTGTGTTTTGAGTTACACGCTCTGGACTCAGCAGTGACAGGCATCAACAGCAGGGACAGCTCGGTCACTGTGGCACAGGGAGAAGCTGGGATGCTTGCAAAACCGAGCAAACAAAATAGTTCAGGAAGAGCTATTTTCAAGAACTGGCTGGATGGCCGAGCCCAGGGAGTTGTGGTGAACGGCGTTAAATCCGGCTGGCGGCCGGTCACAAGTGGTGTTCCCCAGGGCTCGGTTCTGGGGCCGGTCTTGTTCAATATCTTTATTGACGATCTGGATGAGGGAATTGAGTGCTCCCTCAGTAAGTTTGCAGATGACACCAAGTTGGGTGGGAGTGTTGACCTGCTGGTAGGAGGGCTCTGCAGAGGGATCTGGACAGGCTAGATCGGTGGGGTGAGGCCAGTTGTATGAGGTTTAACAAGGCCAAGTGCCGGGTCCTGCACTTTGGCCACAACAACCCCATGCAACGCTACAGGCTTGGGGAGGAGTGGCTGGAGATTTGCCCAGTGGAAAAGGACCTGGGGGTGCTGGTTGACAGCCGGCTGAACATGAGCCGGCAGTGTGCCCAGGTGGCCAAGAAGGCCAACAGCATCCTGGCCTGTATCAGGAATAGTGTGGCCAGCAGGAGTAGGGAAGTGATCGTGCCCCTGTACTCGGCACTGGTGAGGCCGCAGCTTGAATCCTGTGTTCAGTTTTGGGCCCCTCACTACAAGAAGGACGTTGAGGAGCTTGAGCGTGTCCAAAGAAGGCCAATGAAGCTGGTGAGGGGTCTGGAGCGCAAGTCTTATGAGGAGCGGTTGAGGGACCTGGGGTTGTTTAGTCTGGAGAAGAGGAGGCTGAGGGAGATAAGGGAGACTTTATCACTCTCTACATCTACCTGAAAGGAGGTCTCTTCTCCCAACTAACTAGTGATAGGACAAGAGGAAATGGCCTCAAGTTGCACCAGGGGAGGTTTAGATTGGATATTAGGAAAAATTTCTTTACCAAAAGGGTTATCAAGCATTGGAATAGGCTGCTCAGGGAAGTGGTGGAGTCATTGTCCCTGGAGGTATTTAAAAGATGTGTAGGTGTGGTGCTTAGGGACATGGTTTAATGATGGCCTTGGTAGTGTTAGGTTAACGGTTGGACTCGATGATCTTAAGGGTCTTTTCCAAAAGAAGTGATTCTATGATTCTATGATTTGGGCATAAACATCCCTAAAACTTAACCTGAAGTGCTCAGTCTTTGCTATTCCCTGAACATGACTCCTGCAAGTGGACCCCAGGGACCGCCAATTCCTGATCCCAGTGGCTGAGCGCAGTGGGATAGTGTGAGTAACCAAAGCAGGGCAGGAGGGACCTGCAATATCACAGCACCCTTGTGTGCTCCTCAAAGAGGCTTTTAAAATGATTCAGCATGACAACAGCTTGAACAGCTGCATCTTACCTCATCGACAAGTCAAAGCCCCATCAGATGTATAGGGACAGATAAGAAGGAGTCCATACATACACAGTTATGATGGTCAAGGGCATTTTTGTATTGTAACAGTGCAGACAAGGAGGTCAGAAACATCCACATCCTCGTGTGGGAACTGCAAAGTGTAACAGAAGGAAACCCTGGGTTTCCTCATCTTGTCAAGGGTGACTGTTGCCACTTAAGTATTAAATTGGAAATAAATACAGGAAACAAGTACAGAGAATTATTGGAACAACTACAGACATTGTTGTTGTTGTTGTTGCCACATTTGTCTCCAAATCTGCACAGCTATTTGAATGAAATAGGAAACAAGTAGCTCCCTGAGCCCTCAAAATAATAAAGGCAAATTTCCTATGGGCCCATGTCTCATCCTTGACTGAGCTCCAAACTAAGGTTTCCCAAAGCTGAGGCATGTACAGAAGAGCTCTCATGCGCTGGTTCTCCGGCTTGCAGCACAACTCCCTTTTTTTCCTTGCCTTTTACTCAGCAGGTTGTTTTCAGCAATGGGTAGAGATGAGATGGTCTCTGAGACCTGAGCCCCTCCTGAGCGTCTGGCTGATGTTTGCTGTCAGGGAAGGACATGCAATTATACAGACAGACAGACAGACTGGTGCCCACATCGACACTCTCTGCAAGGGCTTTAGCATCCCTTCTGCAATGGGAAAGGCTGAAATAACTTCTCTTTCCTGACTGCTGCCCGACACCTTCAGTAGATAAGCTAGAGCGTGCATTTAACAGCCGTCCCAGCCGTGCCCC
>NW_010536653.1:0-2183 GCF_000687285.1 Phaethon lepturus | reverse complement strand
TGTTCTGTTTACAACCAGAGCATTCAAAAACTTATAACAATCAGTTTGACTAACATAGTTCCAAAGTCTGTCATACGCTTCATCCGTCTCCGGCCGCTCACCTCGCGGAGAACACGGAACCGCGGATCAGGACTCCGCGCTCGCCCCGCAGTCCGACTGCGTCTCACTCACTCAAACACTCACCCAACTTGCAACAACCTTACTTGTACAATGAAGCACTTTCATAGAATACACGGTACCGGACACAAAACTTCTCTAAGTATTCAGATTGTAATGACTATCATCAAAATCCCAATTATAGCCACAACAATATAAATTTCAATTCCCATGGGTTATAATA
Source organism: Phaethon lepturus (assembly GCF_000687285.1). Classification (NCBI taxonomy): domain Eukaryota; kingdom Metazoa; phylum Chordata; class Aves; order Phaethontiformes; family Phaethontidae; genus Phaethon; species Phaethon lepturus. Next base: position 1,843 of record NW_010536653.1, on the reverse strand, counting down.
GTTGGTCCAAATGATAGCTATCCCATCCCATACTCCCGCAATTTCAGCGAAGAGCACCCATCGCGTACTAACCTTTAGTCAGGGATTCCCGCGCCACTACTGGATTCGAATCCTAACCACCCGGGGGGAGCGCCAATGCTCTTTACCTCGCGTAGGATGTCTCCTCACGACTTACAGGTTCCCCTCCCAAATTAACATACCTGGTCCGCTGATGGTCCTTGTCTGTCCCTGCAGTGATCGGGCGAGCGAGGGAGGTCCTCTGAGAAGTCTCGGGGCGCGCCAAGGACGTCCCACTCTCAGCCGGTCCCGCAGCTGGGCAGAGAGGGTCCCATCTGGGGTGCCAAATTGATATGCAGAAACAAACTTCACAACTCAAAAGATTTATAAAGCAGGTATGTTTATTACGGCACCAGGTGCAAGGGGGATCACTCCTCCTAACTTGCACACCGTTTCGGCGAGCAGGCAAATATTTATTACACAAAAGCATACATATTCATATGATTATGCAATACAAAACATACATATGAAGTGAGGCGGAGTAGTTCCAAAGGTTTTCGTCAGTAGTTTATGTTATCAATGATCTATCTCTGGTGGTCATTTACTTCTTCAGGGGTCTCATCTTCTTCTTTTGTCTTTTAGATGAACTTCAGTCATTTACACATGCTCTCTTCTTGATGATTTCAACAGTTAACAAGTTCTAGCCGGTTCTGTGATAAGACTATCATTGTAGTTCCTGTTATCACTTCCTTTGTTTAGCAAGTCAGTCCTTGACAAATATCAATATCTAAGTGTTTAAAAGCAGATAGTTATGTCTCTATATCAATAGCACATGCTCAAGAACTTCGGGTTCCTTCAAAGCTGTTAAATTTTGCAAATTTGTGGCTATTGCAAAAACACTCCACAATTTTTAGTAATGTCCATTCACTTTTGGGAAAAGATAATGCAAGAACAAGAAGTTGGGGTTGAGACTAATTGGCAGAACCGTTTAAAGAAAATTTTGCAGTGCTCTCCCGCATCATGATTAATCTGCCACTTTAGTGAACACAACACTAACCTATACTCAACAAAAAACATCCCCATTGAATTGTAAACACTGTATTTCAGATGTGTCATACTTACTATAAATGCTATCTGATCCCCAAAAAATCCCCTGGCAAATAAAGTCAGGATTTTCCATCCATAAAATGATGCTGCAACACAGCAGACATCACAGCACACTAGTTCTTGAATGTGACTAGTATACTGATCTCACAGTGTAGATTTCATCAAGATTAGTACTGGAAATAGAAATAACTTTGTTTATGATATGTTTGTAAGTGTACTGCGTTAGATGCTTTTGATGAAGCAGAGATGCAGTTAATGTATGCACAGTTATCTGATGACCTTATACAATTATTTCATTGAGGATAAAATGCATAATGAAGTGAGGTAAAACAAATGTGTATGATGCTATTTTGTTGCTAGCCTGTGGCCTGCCCTTCAGCAGTTCTTGACAAATTAGCGTCATCCCTTCTAATATTTAACACAGTAAGAGGGTAAGGTTTTTCTGAGTACGAAAAAAACAGAAGAAACTTGAGGGATACCATATTTAAGGAAAAGTAATAAAATGCTCGATTTGTTATTTATTTTAAAACTTAATTTTCGTCTTATTCATGTAGCAGTAATATATATTACCAACAGCACTTTACATTTAGGTATCTTTATCTACTATCCATCTTCCCGGTATATCTCAAAGCACATTAGAAAGCAGAATCCATCATTCACAAGGAAGTCCCATCACCCTTAGGAGACTGTTTCTCATGAATTCCTGTTCCCGACTGTCGTGGTTTAGCCCCAGCCGGCA
>NW_010536652.1:0-3148 GCF_000687285.1 Phaethon lepturus | reverse complement strand
AACCTAGTGTTTCTGTGATTCTGTGAAAGGATGCAAAGACAGAGGTGGTGACGGCGCTCCAGGGGAAATCGCACTGGTGACTCCATCCAGGGAGATGACTGAGCTGAGCGAAGAGCTGCCGGTGCAGAAGGTGGGGATATGAAAACTTGTAAGGAGCTTCTGTAATTGCTAGGGACTAGGAATTGGGTGGACTGCTGTTAGACCAGGCTTGGTCATTGCTTCATGGTTATTCAGTTGTTAACAGCTTTCCTTAAATAAGACAATTTTCTTCAACTATAATGTGTTTTCAATACATTTTAACCAGAAAGGATAATAGTTTGCTATTTGATAAGTTCGAGGGATTCACAAAGTTGATTAGGAGCCCAATTTTCATTTAGTTTTTTCTGTTCATCCAAATAATTTTAACTTTGAAAAGAATTGAGTACGCTAGGGCAGTCCTAGATTTGTTTTAGGACGACAAGGCTGCTAATGACTTTTTTCTTTGCCTGAAAATTTTATTCTTTAATTTCTATACACGGGTTTCAGTGTTGCTTGAGACTATCAACTGTTCCCTGTCTCAGCTGTTCATCTTCTGCAGTTTGTGTGTCTCTGCATGTTATGTGCACAGTCCTGGATGTCTGGGTGTTTTGCCTGGGGCTGATCCAGCTGTCACCAGACAAGGGGATGTAGGCAGCGGGGCTCAGCTGTCTGAGGTCAGAGAAGAGTTTTTTTCATATACCAAGCTGATTAGTTTTCATCATTGGTTCTTCCCATTCCAATGAAGTATGTCACAGGGGATTTTCCCAAAAGGATAGATGCTCATATGCAAGGAGAGGTGATTCTGACAGATGGGGTGCGTGCTGCTGTTGAGAGAGAGAAGCAGAGCCTTGAAACAACCTCTGGTATGGCTTGAGTGTTGCTAGTACTAATTTGAATTTGTATATGTCGGCCCTCCTGTGTTTATTTTGGAAAACAGTGCATGGTTGGCAAACTAATAGTAATGTTGCTGTTGATGATTTCTGATATTAAGAGCTTCACCTTTAAATTCACTTTCCTAGGCTCTTGAGCTGTCATGCTAGTTTTTTAAATCTCATATAAGCAGCATTTGATCAATTATGATGTAAAAGCATTTACATTTAATCATCAGCAGATGCCTAATATAACAACCTTCAAAAAATTTTCATCCTAAATAAAGGTCCATTCAGGCATTTTTTTTGTATTCAGAGAGTAAGTGTGAAAGAGAGATGACGTGTGGTGTTTTTATAAAACTCCCTATAGATCGTAGAATCATTAAGGTTGGAAAACACCTTTAAAGTCATCAAGCCCAACCATCAATCTGCAGATGTAAAAGGCATTGCCTTAAAATACTTACCATGATGATATTTACCAGTAGTTTTTCACATTTATTGTTTGCCATGAAGAGGCATTTTACACATTTTAAGTTTAATCTGTATAAAAGTGAGACTGTGATGTCTCCATACAGTTAACTTAAAATTTAAAATCCTAATGTTTCTGCCTCAGCTAGGAAGGCCCTCTGTTTGTTGTTTTTTGAGAGGGGTTTATGCAGTCACTGTGCAGCTCACCCAAACAAAGCCTAAATTTACAGTCCCTTTATGGAAGGACATTTAAGGCTGTGCTGGATAGACAGTGTGAATGCTGGCATAGAGTGAACTTTAGAAAAAGCATTTAAATTGCCACTCTCCAGCCTCAGGACAGCGAAAAGTTGGGGCATCCAAGGCTGAATCTGAGTGAAAACAACCTCACAAAAAGGGAACAAAGCAGTTCAGGCTATGATGCTCTAGAAAGAAGCAGGGAGACAAATTCAGAAGTGGGCTGTGGGTCTGGTTTTAGCAGGGCTTCAATACATTGGGAAGACCAAAAACCAGTGGTTAAAATGTAAAACCATCAACCTGGACAGAGAATTTGTGGGCATATTTTGAATTTGAAAAGCCTAAAAAGAGACTTTGCATATATGCGTAGATGTGTGCGTATATATATATTTACATATACATAAAAAAATATTTTTTGACTCATTTCTATTGGTTATGAATGACAGTGAAGGCTTACTTCAAACTATATTGGGGGGGTTAATTTTGGGAGGATCTTTTAATATGGAATTATTGCATGAAAGTTTTCAGGGAGCTTTCTGTGGTTTTCTTCCTTCTCATATTCTTTCACACATACATATTAGCCCCCTTCCTTTCTTCAAAGAAATGAGGAAGAAATAAAATGGGAGAGTAACGGTGTTTAGGAAGAGTGTTCAACCTCGAGTTTTGGATGCTTTGTCCTCCTTTTAATAAGACTTTTACCCATTGCCTGGTTTTCTGTTATATCCAAGGTATAGACAAGTATGTCGGGAGGCAGGACAACACTGAAAATGACAAGGGGAAAGGAGGAGGGGATTGTATTGCACTTAACCTAAAGCTCTTTATGGAATTAATAACAACTCTTTGAGCCTAGATTAGGGTAACTCCTGGAGGTATTGAATTATTGAAAATGACACATCCCTTATATAGTTTTGCTGGACCTTAGTCTTTTGCCAAATGTTAGATATTTCATTCTTATATTACCCTGGCAGATAGATGTGCCAGTGGTGACTAACGTAACATGAAGTAATTTGAATTCTACAAATATAGTTGCCTGACAGAGAAAACACCTAATGTCTTTGTGGGGGGCGATGACTCCTTCAGTACTCTGTGGAAAGGAATGTTGTCTATTTGAAGGGAGGGTAAGAAGAAAGATTACATTTTGACCAAATAAGTGCTCATTCCAAAAAGTATTGGATGTGTTCCGATAGCAGTTTTATCTTTTTTTTTTTCTTTTTAGGAAAAAAAAAATCATCCTGTTCTAATCATGAGCTCCCAGGTTAGACAGTTGGGTGAGGTCTTCACAATCTGCAGGGAAAAAGACATTGAACTATTTTTATAATGAAAAATGGTGACATCATTAATTTCTTATTATTTGAGGCCCCTGTGGGTAACTGCAGCTTCGTGGTGGTTTTCAGCCTGCTATTTTTTCCACCAAGGGTTCAGAGCACTAAAAAAATCTGAATAATGTTTTTCATAAATTGAATAAGTGATTTAGTAGTTTATTTACAGTGGCTTCTTGCATAGCCATTTAACTGCATTATCTGTTGGTCTTCTAGTGTATTTTAATCCATTGAGGGGGG
>NW_010536651.1:0-15741 GCF_000687285.1 Phaethon lepturus | reverse complement strand
TGTCCCTTGAGAGAGTCAACAGCACCTCCCCATTTAGTATTATTGGCAAACTTGCTAATGGTGCATTCAACTCCTGCATCCAGGTCATTGATAAAAATACTGAACAGAACTGGCCCTAGAATTGAGCCTGAGGAACACCGCTGGTGACTGGTCGCCTGCAGAATACCTGCCTGCAGGCCCCTTTTGTCCCTGATCCTCTTGTGACCTATATGTCTTCCTGCCTAATGGTTCCCCCGGTCCACTGCCATGTATGGAGGCCTGTCACCAGCATTCCAGGCTTTGGTCTCTCCAGGAGGTGAGTGGGAAGATCAGACTCGACACATGTATGCAGATTCCTAGGGCTCTCCACTCTGGGGAAGGGGGCAGAAGAGTCTGCATACAATTTCCAGTTTGAGGATGAGTGTACTCAGCATGATGAATTGCTGGAAATGTGTCCTGTAGAGCGTCCAGGAATGGAAGTTTAGTGAATAAGGAAGGAGGGACTGAGGGAATGGTGTAGAGTTTGTTACATCTGAAATATTGGTGGAATGGAGGAGAAACAGAGGCTTCCATGGAGAGGGTGTGGACTGAAAACAGCACAAACTTGCAGGGATGATGAGCATAAGGACCTGCCCAGAGGTCCTTAACCCCTATCCTTGTGGGGGTTTAGCGAGTGCTTTGTGGTATAAGATGAGTCTGTCTTATTTTGGCAGCTCGAAAACTGCAGCAGAAACGTACCCTTCTGCTGGAGGAAGAGGCAGAAGAGGATGAGATGGTGAAACAGGTGCCTGAGATAAACACGCAGTCCAGTGTCATCATTGAAGGAGTGGAGTACAAGATTGAGAGACTAAATGGAAGGAGCATCCAGACTCCAGCAACTCGGTAAGAAAAGACTGGTAGCTCAGTACCACCCACATGTGTCAGAGAGGTCCCAGTATCAATTTTTCAGAGAAGAGGGCTGGGCAGTATTTCTTCTTCAGCATAGAAGTGGGCAGGTTTTTACAGTTCTTTCTTTTCAGAAGAATAGCTCCTTTAGCTGTGCACTTGGGTATGTAGAGATGATGTTTTTTAGAGGGAACTAGTTCAAGATGAGCCCTGATGTTGAACCTAGGTTTGGGGTTTTTTAGGCTTTTGTTTCCTGCTTCTCCTGGACTTGTCCTCCAGGATATCTTCTTGTTGTTTTTCCAATTCTTGGGCATAGAACTTGGGGAATGAAAAAAGGCTTTTCATAAGCTTTCAAATAAAAAGAAGGTTGCACTAGAATAAAGCTGAACCTGTCCTTATCTGACTCTCTCTTCTGTGTCTTTGGTACAGACATTATTCTCTTCACACTTTTATTGTGAGTCTTACAGTGGATGAAAACATTTATCCTGTCATTTTGAATCTCATATCTCTCCATTGTTTCTGTCCAGTCTCTGTTGAGGAACTTCTCGCATAATGATTCCACCTCCTGTGCTGACAGGGCAACTCTAAGGAAGGACAGCAGCCAAATGCAAACCAGCTTCTTGGTTTGAAGTGAAGGCCTACTTATTCCTACTGTTTTTGTATTGAAATGTGGGAGGTTAGAGAACAGTAAGGCTGGATCTGTCAGATGACTTTCAGTTGCTTATTATTGATGCATTTATATTATTTTTTATATATATGAGCAAAGGCGAGGCAGTGGAATAGACTGAATTTGTGCTTCTTGAAAATTTTTTTTTGTCATAGAAACTGAAATTTAATCAAAATAAACTTGAGCAGTAAAAATAAGGGCTCAGAGTCATGATAAACATTCTCACTGCCAACTGAGTCACAGTAGCTGTGCGCATGTTCTTAACCTGTGGAAAACACGCTTCTGTGACCTCCTTTCATTACAGATCAAACTGCATGTGCACAGCTTAAGAGTGCGATGGTTTTGGTTATGAGCATAAACCCTCAGTGTGTCAAGCAGTTGCACACAGAGTGGCTACATTAAGAATCACTGTTTTGAGATCACTCAGGATTCACCCCTAGCCCAGATGTTCATTCACTTACAACCCAGGACAGTGATCCTTTGTTAACATTCATGTATATGTGACATCAGCAAAGCATAAAGCTGGAAGCAGCCAGGCTGCCCATCACGTAATGGCAGCTGGAAAGAGCCAGGCTAGAACTGTGCAAGAACTTGTCAAACAACACGATGCATTACATTTGAAGAGTGTGTGTCTGTTAGTGGATGGTTGACCTCCAAATGAAGAAAATGAGTTCTGACGTTAGAGAGCATGAACATTTATGAAATCAACAAAGGAAACGTTTGCAGCAATGGAGAAGGAGCTGTTGAGCAAAGTCATTAAGGGTTGCGTCTTCGGACTGAACTAGTTGTTGCTTTCTGGGGCTTGAATCTGTTCTGAACCTTTCTTGGGTGTGCCAGCCTGTGGTACTGTTAACTGACATGCTTGCTTTGCTCTAGGTCCTGTGAGGTCAATGAGAACAGCAGCTCACAGAGGAATTCACTGGAAGAGGGAATCAAACCTGAACAGAGAACCAACTCTATGTCTGGGTAAGTGGAGCAGCAGTGTCCTTTGCCTAGGAGCTGCCAGATGATGGAGCAGATGGCTCCTCCTTTTTAGCAGACATAGGGTGTAAAAGGAAGGATTTTGTGGAGAATGGGAAACTGTGATCGGAACCAACTTCTTAAGAGAAACTCACCTCTGTTACATGTTCTTCCATCTCCCAAGGTGATGTCCTTGGATGTGGTACTAAACAGTTGATTGGGGATGTCAGTCATCACCTTTTATCTTGAAAACAAGGCAGATAAGAGTTGTGGTGGACCAGGCCAGCCTACCACTCACTGTTCCTCTCTGCCCAGGTTGAGTCCATTATATCTTGGAGCAGGGGATCCAGTGGCACCTGTGCGGACAGCCAAAGCTGAACGGCGGCATCAGGAGCGATTGCGAATGCAGAGTCCTGAGCTTCTGAGTGGTCAAGAGAAGGAGCTTTCTCCAGCAGAACGTCGTGCTCTGGAGGCAGAGAAACGAGCAATGTGGAGGGCGGCACGGTGAGACAGAGGAATCTTCACTGTTCTCTTTACTAGGCTAGTTCAGGAAAAGGGGACCTGCTGTATGTCTTTTGGATTACATGGTATTAAAAACAGGGAATAAATAAGCCTTCCTAAGTCAGGTGTTAGTGGAGGTTATATAGTATCTGTTCAAACAGTGCCAAGCATCCGCCACTTGTCTGAGCTCATCTGCTTCTAACAGCTACATGGGTGAGACAATCATGAAGACAGTGAGGTTTTATAAAGAGGTAACTTAAACACCTTTCATGTGATGGTGAACGTACTCCTTCCCTCTCAGCCCACGGCTTCCCACCTCCTTTGTAACACATAAAAAAGGTGATATGTATTGAAGCTGCTAAGTGACATATTCAGAATGAAAAATTCCAGTGTTGCTAGACTGGAAAACTTGCTGAAGCCAAGAAATTAGCAGGATGAGGGCATTCTTAGCCACACAAGCTGTTTCCTCAGCTATGAAAGAGTGATTAAAAACTGTTTTGGAAGAAGGAGAACTTCCTAGCTCAGAACTTAAGGCTTGAAGCTAGTCCAGGCATTTACTGTGTCATATAATTCCTTTCAAAAATTAGTTAAGCTGCTCCTATAACTAATTGTAGTTTTCTTCCCATACCGTAGGAGGCATTCAAAGGACAATCTGAAACAGTGTCTCTTGAGCTTTGAATGAGAGCTTTAGAGGAACAGGGCTGCTTAGTGACTCATCCTTGCCAGCCTGCTATATAAGACGCTGGAGGGATTACTGTGAGTTGTGATACCACTTGGCAATTCCAGTTTGTGCTTAGACATGGATGGTAACAGTGCCATCATCTTCTGGGGAGGCTCTGAGGATGAAGAAATATATAGTGGAATCCTCAATGAGAAATGGCTAATTATCTAGGGCTTTGAGGCTACAAAGCTGATCATTGTTACTTGATTGTGCAACAGATCTGCTTATGGTTTATTTAGAGCTGGACTAATGTTCCTGGTACCAGGGCTTTTGCCCTTCAAGAAAAACTTTATTGGTATCCTGCAGCTCTTTGCCGTGGATGATTCCTTTGCCTGGTCTGTCTCAGCTGGAAATTTTTTTCTGAAGCACTGCCTTAGTTTCACTGCACTGCCCTGTAATGTCAGAAAGCTGAAGAGGTCACTGGAAAGCCTGTTTGTTATATGGAACCTTGATTTGGAAGAGATTGATTTCTGTCATCTTGTAGCATGTTTGTTAGACCTTTGAAGCTGGCCCTGCTTTGAGGAGCTTTTGGATCAGATTACCTCCAGAGGTCCCTTCCAACCTGAATTACTCTGTGAGTCTACACTTAGTATGCATACAGGCATAGTGACGAGTCAGGGTGTCAACAGAATGTGCTCTGGTAGGGTTGTTTCTGTCCTGTGCTATTGTTTCATGCTCCAAATACTGTGGGATTCTGTCTGCTACTCTGATTCACTGAATATTCTGCTGTATTTGGCATCTCATGCCTGTTCTAGTTGATGCTATTCCCATGGTTTCTGTGTCACAACTTTTCAAGTGGCACTATTTGCAAATGCAAGTTCTGTATTTTCACATTAAGCCAGGAATAACCCTTTTACAAAAATACAAATGGAAGAGAATTTGTAAACAATGCCTGCCAAAACAGATGCATTGCCCTTGTGTTATAGGGCTAGAAGCTTTGTAGGTCTTGTGGAGCCAGGTGTGTGCTTACAAACCGTTTCTCAGAAGAGGCTGGCTGAGACTGAGATGACCAGATCCGAATTCTTGCTCCGGCATATACTTCCTTATGATATTGAACAGATCACCGAGTCCTCCTGTGCTGCAGATGCATAGAGAGAGAACTGTAATAGCACTTCTCTGTCTCACAGGAAGGCTCTGAGTGTTGAATACATTAAAAACTGACTGTCAATATGATGCTGTGTAAGCACCACAGTGTTGTCAGGAGTAGACATCTTGCACAGAGTTACTGCTTAGTCTTGCACCCCTCAAAAAAAGGTCCACTGTTGTATTTGATCCAACAAAACAGAAGTTGTCTGTCAGGCTTCTCCTGAAAATCAACATCACCGTGCTTGGAGAGGCAGTAGAGACTGATCTGTCATCCCTTCCCAATCAGATATGCAGAATTTTCTCTCCCTTATGCCTCCACTTCCCATGCATAATATGTGAATTATGGGAATTATATGGGAAGCCCCCACTTCATACGATGGGGCAGGTTTTATGAGGTAATGTCAGCTCTGATTCCTCCTAAGCATTAACAAATCCAAGGAATGCTGTAATAAAAGCTTTGTTTAAGATGGGTGTAGAAAGGAGAAACATGACATTGCGTGTGCAAACCTTTGAAAGCAAAGCCATTACAAGGACGTTGCTCATGTCACAGAATGTACACCACTCACCTTGGTACTCAGTGTTCTTCCATGAACTTCTTGCTGTTGCCAGCAGATAAAGGAATCTGAAAAATGCTGGGGGGTGGGGGGGTGTTAGGGTTTTTTTAGGTGATCACATGATTTGCCTGTAACAGTAGCGTACATGTGAATATGCTTTTGGGCTAGCTAGGATTTTGTTGAAATTGCTTAGGGCACAGTAAAAGTTCTACATTACACTGTATAGAAGGGTTAGTGAGTGTTGAGTATAGTGGTTTTGCCCATTATGGGCAGGAGGGAGATCCCTGCATTCCAAACCTTCAGTCTCATCTCTTCTAAGCATGTTTTGTTCACAGAAAATGAACTAGTGAAGGGAGAGCCTTTTAGAAGTAAGAATGCATGACAAGGAGAAGCTACTTGCAGCTATCTTGCTTTTCAGTTGTTAGATCCAGTGTTACTGTTTTTATGTTCTGCAGACCAGGTCCTTGGCTCCCCTTTCTGCTTCTGATGCCAAGGTGTAGCTTTTTATTGAGTTCTTAGAGAAGTGCCTGGCTGATTCCTTTGGTAGGGTTAAGGCCTTGCTTATTTTGGCATTGGCAGGAATCAGTCAGTCACCACAATGTGCTCCTTTTTGTAAGATAGTATGGACTGTTCCCTGCTACCACAGATCTCCCACGATGATCTGGTCTTCTGAGGATCCCACTTCTAGAACTGCTGTAACTGTGTAAGAGTAGGCCCAGTGACATGATGGCAGCTGGGGCTCAGGTCTTATTTCCAGGGGCCCCCAGGCAGCACTACATGTGTTGTGTGGGAGGGAGGACTGTATTGCCCTGCACATGGTGCTGCAGCCTCACTAACCTGTATTTTCTTGAAGTGAATGCCACTGATTTTATTACTTTCTTTCTAATCTTCTATCTTCTGCTTCTTTCCAGTTCTCTGGTCTGTGTGCTGTCACTCATGACGCCATCAGTTTGCACCTTCTTGGGCTTTCCCTTTTCTCTCTGTGTGACCAGTGCTCTGCCAGGACATGTGATGCGTGTGCGTGTCCCCAGCACACACACCTGTGCTCTGCTGGGACAAACACACTGGGATCCATGCTACATAAATGTTCTGGGCACACACAACCACTGACATTCATGCCATAGGAAGATGGTGATTAAGAATGTACAGGCACATACCGACGGGGGCTGGTGTCCAGCAAGGGCTATATGCATCTTGGCAGTTTTCCTACCATGCACATACTACTTTAGAGATGCTCTCACCTCTTCAATTGCATGTGTTGCAGGGCCTGTGGCAAATAGACCTTTTGTAATGTGCTTGTCAATTTTGCTTCCCCTTAAGGTGCATGCTTACAGGTGGTGAGATATATGTATGCAAATGTACGTTAAGAGAATATCAAATGTGTGCATGCACACTCGCTCATGACCTGTGCTCCCTCAGTCTGCTTCACACATACACACACACTTCTTTGTAACTACCTCCTGGGCCTTTTCCAGTGGTCTGTTGGGTGTTTCTAGTCCTATCCTAGTCTGTGAGGAGGGCAGTCTTTAGATGCTGAGGCTCGGAAGGCTACTGCTTCTGGGCATATCATGCCAGATTGCCCTCTGGAGGTTCCTGCTTACTCTGCAGAAGTTGATGTGGAACAGGATCAGATATAGGAGCCTGTTTTAATCAAGGCTGCCCCTATATCAGACCCATATTTCTCCTTGCCAGGGTATATTCCTGTATCTGTTTCTTTCTTTCCCTGCGCTTGTCTGCTGCGATGTTCATCATCATCATCTCCTCTTCCTCCTCTTCCTCCTCCTCCTCCTCTTCTTCCTCCTCCTCCTCCTCAGATCCTCAGCTCTTGAAGACAGTATTAAACAGTACGAGCAGGATCTGGCCAGGAAGCTGTACCAGTCCCGACAGTGGGCACCTGCTCCCGGGGCCAGGCCAGCTCAGATGTCTAGTCCAATGCAGAGTCACGCCTCAAGAATCCCTGGGTCAGGAAGCCAATCCAGGTGTGCACAGCCCCCTCCCTGCCAGCTGCATGCTCAACAGTCCTGTCTGTATCCCTACATCCTAACGCAGTGCTCCCAGCTGTGGCCTGCCAGGGGTAGGGAGGAAATTTTAGTGGTTGCTGGTATTCATTTCCCTGAGGTCCCACAGACTACCAGCAGTTGTCTCAATGAGAATGGTGGGGAGGGATGCTGGATCTGACTGGGAGAAGGGAGCAGACATATCTGAAGGCTGAACCCACTTTTTCTTAGCTATTTCATAATCTCCTGATGGCTGAAGAGAGTTAAGGTGCAACACACTGAGAACACAGAGGAGTGTAAAGCCCTGAGAACTGATCCTACTCATTTTGAGCCCCTGCAGTTCCTTTCCCAGTTTGGGTTGCTCTCCCATTGTATATGGCACCTCTGGAAAGGCCTGCAGCTTCTCAGTGCGTTGATGCTTACTTAGCTCTAGGCTCTTGTCTGTTCAACACGTATGATGGCATGTGTGTTTTAGGATGACAGCAAACCAAGCTGTTTTACTCTCCTGCTTTGAAAGTCTGGCTGCCTCAGGGAATTAAGATGCTTAATTTTGCCTTTCTGCATTCAGCCTGTTGACTGTGGTCTGGCTGCTGGGTGCAGAAGGCAGCGTTATTTCTTACTGAGAAGGCATTGTCTGATGTCTTTTTCTCCCTCCCTCATTTCTGAGATAGGATGAAATCACTTGAGCAGGATGCCCTTAAAGCCCAAATGGTTATTGCCAAGTCCAAGGAGGGGAAAAAACGCAACACGCTGGAGCAGCTGGCAGAGTCACCTTCACCTGTTCCTACCCCATCACCAACACCATTGGAAGGTACTGTATAGCTATGTCTTATCTCCAAGGGAAAAAGTTAGTGTTTCTCTAGCTTAACTTGCTTGAAAGCAGACCTGTTGAAAGCAATTTTCTCCTTCAGCCTAGACTGGAAGGTCCTTTGGGGCATGTCTTAGCATAGGCCTGATCTATAGAAAATGTGAGAGAATATCTGAGGTATGGTTCCAGGGAATCAGAGCAGAAATAAAGCCAGCATCATGACTTTTAAAAAAAACAGGAAAGAGGCATTTGTTCTGAGAAGGCAGTCTTTCCTGAGCGTAGTCTTTTATCACACTTAAATGCTGCTAAGTGCAAGGGGCAGATTTGGGGAAGTGTTGCATATAATACAGCCATTCACTAAAATAGTGCTCTTCTGTTCTCTTTTGCAGATTGCAGTCCCAAAAACGTCACTTCACCGGGAAGGCTGGTATGACATAACTTCTGCTTGCTTTTGTTATCTCACCTATAACAAAGGTTACTCAGCTCGGGTGTGGACCGTGCATCTGGGCCATGGGATCCCTACTTAAATACTTAAGCCAGGTCTGGATGCATGATATACAGAACTATGAAGAGAGCACAGTGCTTGAAGCTCTGCCATACCCATTGCTAGAGGCATTCTCCCTTTTTTGAAACTACGATGTAACATCTGTTTACTCTTTCCTTGTTTTGTTATTTCATCCTTTTCCTGGTTCTTTACCTCCGTGTTCAGAAAGCCTTTCACTTCAGAGACTTTGTCCCCTTGTTTTCTCAACAGCATAAAACTGAGATCTTCAGCTGAAATCTCCATTTTAATTTTTCTAAGCACTGTATAAATGCAACAGAACATTGTTGCAGAGAACTTGTCCAAATTAGTAAGACAGACAAATGGAAGAGTGGGAGTGGCTGCACAGAGAGGGGACCTAGTTTTGCCCAAGGTCACACGATACAGCCAACTCTGGATTGAAATCCTGACTGTGCTACAGGCATCAGGAATCTTACCATGAATTTTCCCATGAAAACAGGTTTCCTATCTAACTTGGTGTGCATATGCATTTTATTGGAGCACATAATGTTTTCTCTGCAACTTGGAACCCATGTCCTGACACCAGAACAACTAAAAAGACAATGTCCCAGAGATGCCTCATATTCAGAGGCTCTATCCAGGCACTCTTGGCACTAACTGAGAATGATACTCTGCTTCTGCTTTTCTCTCTGCATAGATTGCTAAGCTTGCTGCTGGTTTTCCATCCATTTCTCTCCCCTTACTCTCTCTTCTCTGTTTCTTCTCTTTTGCTGTCCCTTCTAGTCCATGTCTGAAAAGAAGTTTGACTACCGGGAATTTGCTGCTATTCCTTCCTCGAAACCTGTTTACGAAATCCAGGTATAAACTGCATGCTGAACCATCTATTAGATTGGTTAGGGTTTCATTGTGCCTGCACATGAAGTGATAACCTTCAGAGCAAAGGTTGAATGATTTCAGGAAGTCCCCTTCAGAGGCCCTGTCTGTGTGGGAGGCAATGACAACCAGCCATGCAGTATAATTGAGGGTTTAGTAGAGACTTCACTCAAGTGGAATTGTGAAAAAGTTGGTCCAGATGGTTTTAAAATTAATGACAAAAGCTTTGCAAGTACAAAGCAGCTACATCTTCACCTCAATTGATCCTGAAATATTTTTAACTGAAAGATGAGAACTAAAAGGGAAGAAAAACCAATAGAAATGATTGCCAACAAATTGCAAATGTTAACTTCAAACTGGAATGTATCCAGCATCCTGCCCAAGAAGCAGCTGTGGTAACAATTCTCCTATGTTGTAACTCTGCTGTAGATGAACTGTGAAATAATCACGTGGAAAGAGAACACCAAGTTGCAAGGGTGAGCGCCATGGCAAGGTTCTCCTCCTTCCTGAAAGAACCTCATATTCATTTAAACTGCTTTCTCATAGAATCACAGGACAGTTGAGGTTGGAAGGGACCTCTGGAGGTCATCTTGTCTAACTCTCCTGCTCAAGCAGGGCCACCTAGAACCAGTTGCCCAGGACTGTCAACTGCCTTTCTCTTATTATCTGGGTTAGTCATTAACTGATTGCATTTGTGACAGCTGATTTGAGCAGATACCGATGTCTGTAATTTTAAAATTTTTTTTTAGTTTTATATAAAGACAGTAAAGCAGATAGATACCTGCAGTTACATTTGTGCTGTGTGTGGAGAGCTAGCAAGTACTGACATGTTGGGCATTAACTTGCTGTCATGACACAAAGATACCAGGTCCAAGGTGTCATCCCCAAAGCCAGGTTGATTTTAGCAGAGTTGCACTTTGAGGATTCTCGGGCAGTTATACGTTATTTGTTGCATATTCTTGGCTGACTCCTTTCACTGGTGGTATTGCTCAGCCCTTGGTAGTCACTCATGTTTTTCTCTAAGAACCCCTTCCCTTTTGAGGTATGCACCTCTCCAGGTTCTGTACCAAGTGAGTTAGAGGGCTGGCCACTCAAATCCTAGTAGCAGCTCTGGACTACCTGAGTTTCCCGAAGCCTGTACTGAGGCCACAGTGCAGCACTGGGTCTTCTCGCAGCTGAGAAGGTGCCTCCAAAGGAGGCTACACCTCCAAATCATCAGGCAGTTATTCTGGACCTCTGTCAGCAGTGCAGTAACAAAGAGACTGTATTTCTTCCTGGCCATAGTCGCATAACTATGTCACTCACTTTGGATCAGCGCAGTGCTATTTTGGCTGGGCTGTGTTCCTCAGCAGTGCATGCCAAAGTCATCACAGCCCCCTGTGCTCTTCTGTTCATGAAGAGCATGGCTTCTACCATACATTTGCTTTATTTCTAAAACACTAAATGGGCTGAGATCATCCCCCCCTCTTTCCTGCCTCCTCCAAGTTTGCTGTTTGCACAAAATAGGCAAGTTTATATGGAAATGAGGACTTCTTGTACTCTCACAGCTGTGAAATTTCCCCAATGCTTTACATATAATTCTACAGAGACGCTGTCCTACAACTAAAAAAAAATTAAGCTACTCCTCACTTGTGGTCTTGAGCTGAGCAAGACGACCCCTAAAAGATAGATTTTGATCACTAGTGGCCAGAACTTTCAGATGAATTTGGCATTATTAAACTTGCTGAATAGTGAGCTCTTCTGAAATCCTATCCTTACATTTGTAAAGTTCAGATTAATGTTGAGCTCAGTGTAAGTACTGTGTACAAACCTAGAAAGAAGTAACAAATGCAGCCACTTTTGAAGTAAACGGAATACCTCAATAGGATACTTTGATCTTTCTATCCTTGAAGCACTATATACAGCTAGATTAAATTCTGTATTTCAGCAAAATAAGTAGGGCTTGGGACATTCATGCCTGTCCCCAGACTAGTGCTGATTTTCAAGCCACCTCAAGTTCATGACCATGAGCAAAGTTGTTTTCTCATGGTGTTGTCACTCTGGTCTGATACGCTACAGACAGCTCTGGTTATTGGAATGGTCTTCATTTTGTGAAGGCTTTAAAATTAGCAGGAACTGGTGGAGTTTCATGAGTATCACTTAGCCATTTCTCCAAAGCTGTCTCTGCCATCTGTTGGAATGTAACTGCTTCCTGTCCCACATCAGTTCTCTATACATGCCTGGATACAAAGAAGAAAGTTGATTTTGCATAAGAAGCTAGTCCTGGGATCAGTGCAGATGCAGAATTAGGATCCAGGATTCTCAAGGAAACGTAGCTCATGTCTTTGCTCTCCTCCCATGTTTCTACTCATTTTCTGTAGTCTTTACACTTTCTGCCTTTCATGTCACTTCCTATCCTCTTCTTCCTACGCACACAAAGTAAAAGGAGGAGAGCTCTGATGCGCAGACACACACCTCATCCTGCAATTCAGGCAGTGGGCTGCTTGACTTTTGCACAAAGGATTAATGTTGTAATCGTTCATTCACTGAGGGTCATGCCCCAGCTGCTGTATTACAAGCGCCTTTGAAGGTAAAAGGTTTTCTGTAGTGTGTTGGAAGGCTGGAAGTGGGGAATTACCTGACATTAGTGTTACAGAGGTGGATGCTCATGCCTTCTCTTCTCTTCCAGTCACCTGATGCAGCTGATGACCTCAGATACATAGATGACAGAAATAACTCGGGTAAGTTCATGGCCAAAGGAGTCGTCTTTGTATTACTTGCTTCCCACCATGGTTCTAGAGGGTTCCCCTTTGCCTGCTTGAGGAACCAACCCTGAGGACTTTAACTTCTTGATGCTTGAAGCAGTGTCCTATTTTGTCCGTTCTAGAATGACACCTCCAAACTTGCCACATTCAGTTTTGGGTAGGACATTTGCATTGTGCTTTAGTGATGGCTAATTTGCTGAGAATGGTGTGTAACAAGCATGCCTTGTTTTCTTCTGGTTTTGTGTTCTGGAATAAAGAGTGGTAGTAGAACGTGGGTGGGAAGTTTTTGCCTCTGTCACCTGCTGTAAGTGAATAATATCCATTGTTCAGGGTCTGCCTTGTGCCCCTTTTGCTAGAGCAAAGAATCTTGCTGCCTGCAGCAGGCAGTTGCAGATAAATTCATCCTGGTTTAAGACTTGAGAGCATTTGGGTGCTTGAGTACCCACTGTCACACTTGTGGATCTGTGTGCATGGTCACCTAAATAAACAGCTTTGACTGCTGTATCTCTTCAGGCTGCCCTAGCTATGGTATGTCTTTCTATCCCCAGCTACAATAGACAGGCTCAGACTATTTCCCACTTAATTCTAGGTGGCTGTAGTAGTAGTAGGGGGCTCAGCAGGACCTGCCTTCTCCTTAGTAGTACTTCTGTTTCCTTCAACAGTTGATGCTGGTTTTTTTATGCCTGTTTTGCAGCTATTTCCGCCTCCCTTTATTTTATGCAAGGAATAGGTTCTCTCTTAATTTATCTTGGCAAATCTCACTGAGTAAAGGCTGCACTCCAGACAGCTTAATCCATGTATGGGTCATTTCCGGAAAGAGGTTCTGCTGCACTGATACTCAAGAAAAACTTAATTTCCAGACAACATCTGTTCTTCATCCCTTGGAGTAAACCTCTCAACCCTGGTTTATTCTCTTGAGGTAGTCCATTTAGTCAGTGTACATAATTAGGAGGTCACTGAAGGGTCAGGAAATAATCAGCAATTGCTTAGGGGCTTCAGACCTCATTATTGTCTGTCATTAGTCTATTGGACCCTCAAATAGAATAAAAGCCGTAAAGAAGAGTGTGTGGTGCTCTGTCAAGAGTTTTTTAACCCAGTCCTTAGTCCTTAAGTAATCCTTAAGTCACCAATGTTTGAGGTTGTAATGTGTATGAGTCACCAAAAAAAAAAAGCAGATTTTCCAAAATCAATTTGGAAGGATAGCAGATGAAGATGCAACTAAGCTCTTTTGCTATGGGACGAACCTCTCAAGTTTGTTTTAGGTTCCCCCCCCATCTCATTCTTCCAGGCAGTGTAGCATTCCAGACAACATACAGATTTTTATTTTTATTTTTACAATGATTTTTGGCGAGCTATAACACCTGCATGACAAATTTAAAAACCACTCCTTTTCTGCATCAGTTCCAGCCTCCTCCTAGGCCTGCTTTTGTCTCTTTTCAGATATCCTTGTCAGAACATGTGGAGAAATTATTTGCAATAAAATACTTCTCTGGGAAAATATTTGAGAATTGGAGTGATTTTTACTTGCATTTTCCTGTACTATAAAAGTAAAAGGAAAGGAAACCAGTTACCAAAGATCACAGGATTATTATGCTGTTCAAAAGAACACGATGTGTGTGCATTCTCCTCCCAGCCTTCCCAGCTTCATTTGCAACTCCCAGCATTTCAGGCAGCAATTTGATATCCTACTAGGCCTTTCACTTCTGCGCATATTTAATACAGCTTTAAAGAGATCTAATTGCTACATTTAGTGACACCTTTTCTCTGTACACCTCTACATACACTGAGATTTTGCTCAGAATTATCCTTCATCATAGAATTACGTCTTTTTGATCATGTGGTAAACTCATAAGCAATTCCTAAACTTTATGCTAGAAAAGCGTTATAACAGAAACTCCAAGGATATCTTACTGCTGACTGCAGGAAAACATTAGCATATCTCTCTTCTGATTGTCTTTCAAAGCACACCATTTTCTTGTCCATTGCAGATGGACTCTAATAAATAGTTGTTTCCATTCTTGGGTCTGACTTCATGGTCACCACTTTTAAAATGTGTTTAAAAACATTTAATCTAAGGTTTTCAAGAGGCCATGAAGTTATTGGACTATATAATAGCATTTTTAGGGTGGAACCATGCTATGTGTTTGCTTCATGACATAACTTTCCAGGTCACTTAGAGCCAGAGTCTTTTGCTTTGCAATTTCATAACCATCAGGTTTCAGAAATACACTCTTGATAACTTTATATTGCACTTGTTACTGGATACCTACCTACTTATGGTTTAGGGAACATGGTGGCACTGGATTAATGGTTGGACTTGATGATCTTGAAGGTCCTTTCCAACCTAGTGATTCTGTGAACTAAAACAACCTACTTTTGTCCTCATGGTCTTTGTCCATTTGGGATGTCTAATGTCTACAGCAATTTAAACAGGAAAGGTATCTTTTTATCCTACACTGGTCTAATCACTACTATATTATTAGTTTTGTCTAGGACTCAGTTCTGTAGCTTATGTACACATAGGAATGAAAGATGATCTCTCCACCTTCTTGTATTGCTAATTTATCCCCATCCAGCCTTTTTAGTCACATCTCTACTCCAAAGACTTTCGTCCACCCTTTTGTTCTCCAGACTTCCATTTTACAGATTCTTTCCTACCAAAATGCCAAAATTTCACAAAAGTAGAATCTCTAGATTCATAGTAGTTAGAATGCCTGTGCTCTCTTCCAGTATTTTCTGATTTCTTTCATAGGATAGGAAGCATGTACAAGGGAGGCTTGTACTGGTTCAGAATATACCAGTATCCTGTTTGGCTGGAAGTGAGTTCTTAGGGAAAAGACTATAAAAAACAGAGCAAATGAGCTTGCATAGATGCATAGTATCAATTTTCTGTGATTACCTATTAAGTTGGGATGTCTTGAGCAAGGTATTGTATCTAGATCATCGATGGAATGATCCTCTATAAAATTGTCTAGATTTTTTTATCTTTCATAGTGCTTTGTGACATTGAGTTCCATAATTAGGCATTTTGATTGCTTTAATTCTGTTTCTTGATAATTTTCTTGGGTGTTCTGGGATGTAAATAACTATGTCTTATTCACTCTTTCTGTACCATTCATGTAGGCTAGTGTCATATCAGTTATCTTTCTTCCAGGCTGAAGAATCCTAGTTCTTCTTTGTGGGAATCATTCCCACACCTTTATTTCATCTATGCTATTTTTGAGGTAGAGAACAGGGCTGCATGCAGTATTGCAAATGTAGGTATATGATGAGTTTATGCAGTGACAGAAGATGTTCTATATGTTCTCCCATCTTTTCTGATATGTAAACCTCAAAAGTGAAATGGTATTGCTGAGAAGTGTGCCGGTGGTTTCAGAAAGCTCCTCCTAATGAATACAGAATCCTAATCTCATTTTAAGGATGTCATCTGCTTGAGGGTAGGAAGGCTTTGCAGAGGGATCTGG